>NW_020356202.1:0-147220 GCF_002211085.1 Panicum hallii | reverse complement strand
AGTAGGGTTTCGTCCTGCACCCAGTCTTGCCTGTGGTTGAGGCCACCGTTGGATTCCGCATGGCGCAAGACTCTGATGATTCTCTTTTCGTAGCTAGTGTAGTAGTGTGGGTTCTGGTTGTAATCCTCGCGATAGTGGCGCTTCACTGCCCATTACCGCGTAGAGTTGTACGGTGATGTACCATCTGATGTAATAAAAGTGTTATCAGCCTCCTGGGACTGATAAACCAACACTTTTAAGTCTTCCCTGATGGGGGGACGCTTCAGGTGGTATCAGAGCCGTAGGCTGCCGTAGGACGTGACCCTAGGAGCGAGACCCCCTTCTCAGACCCTAGAACTTATCCTGGTCTAGAAACTTTCTGCACAAACATCACCACTGGTCTTTGCCTTGTTCCAGATGGCTGGCAATGGATGGGTTAGCGGAATCTGCCACGCAGAGCCCGGCCTCCCCAAGTTACTATTGCTCAGCCTGGAACGCGTCGGGGTTATGGAACCACCGGAGTATGCCTACCGTGAGCACATCGCCGGAGGCACCCTTCGGTGCGACATGATGGTTTTTGTGGAGAGAAGCACCCGCTACCCTGATGTGGACCCTTGGTTCGTCTCCACCACTGGTTTCCGCTTCCCCGACACCTATCGAAAGGCGCTCGTAAAGCCTTGCGACGACTGCGTGTGCTCTACAGGCACCACCTTCAGCGGACTCCTATGGGATTTTTCCCACCCGCTGAGGGGAGAGGACGCACTTGGATTGCCCGAATGAGGGGACTTGGACGAGAAGAAGAAGACCTAGAAGATACGGTCTCCCACCTATCCATCTACCTTACTGGCTTGGATGCACTCTGCCGCGAACAGTCGGCGCAACTGAAGCAGCTAATCCGTGGGATTGAGAGGATAACCAGGAGCTGGAGGAACAACGGACAAGAGCTGCAAACGCCGAGTATCCTAGCCGCCCTCCAAGCCCAGATGCAAGAATACGAGAACCGCAACGGAATAGGTGGATGGATCGAGGAAGAAGAAGAAGAACCCATGGAAACCCATTGGGATAAGGGTACTCAGACCGAAAACGAGATGGATCAGTTCCTTCCAATAAAGAAGCGCTCTATCAGGATCGAGGAAGAATCCCCATGATAGGATTAGCACCCTAGCTAGAACCCTACCCTAATAATGACCACGTATCCATGAAAACTGTACCACCCTTGTTGTAATAATAAATATCATCTACTCCCTTTTGCCCCTGTACCAGGTTGTTTACCCTATTTCTGTTTCAGATGGCTGAGGAAGGATGGACCCAGGGCGATTGCCAAGCTGCACCTGGATTCCCCAGCCTCTTAATCAACACCCTGGAGGACCTTGGCGTTACGGAGCGCCCAAGGTACTACAGCCGAGAGTACGAGCACCATGGTACCCTCCGCTGCAGGGTGATCCTGGTCATCGCCAGGAGCAACCGCTACCCCGACATCCAGCCCTGGCGGGCGACCGCCACAGGGTTTAGACACCAAGACACCTACCCCTTGGCCATCAGAAAAGCACTCCGTTATTTGTGCCGGATTTTTGAAGAACACCTCGCCCCCACACCAGCGAAGTTCTTCCCACCGGCCATCAGAACCCCAGTCTAGGAAGCACGCATGAGAAACCTGGAACGACGTCGCCACGAAGAAGGCCCCTGTACCAAGTGGCTACATACCTAGCCGCCCTGGACCAACTCCTTGATGAGCAAGCCAACCTTCTAAGGGAACAGACCCATCGAGCCGAGCAAGCAGAGCTCGCGGTGAGGATACAACAGATCCGAGCCGCCCACGCCGAGGCGAGAGCCGCAGCCGCGGTCAGTAGCGAAGCGGTCGCCCAAGAAAGCCTCAGGCAAGCCCGAGACCGGCGCATGCATGATTGGACCCGAAGTGGGACACCAGTCCCGGCAATTGGGGAGGACCATGTTTTACTCGGGACGCCCATCATAGGATGGGGACCCCTTTTTGGAAACACACCAGCCCCACCCGGAAACCCTGAAAGCTCGGCTGCCGCCGTCGAAAGGAATGCTCAAGCGCAACCCCTGACCGGTGGAAACCCAGAGGACGGCGAGCAAGGATCACTCGCGCTCTCTGCCCCAGAAGAAGGCCTGCCCCGCGAGTAAAATGACCGGCGCCACCCTAGTGATGTGCCCCAGCTATTTTTGTGTTGTGCCTGATCCCAGACGGGTAGTACGAGACCTAGCCTTACCCTAAGTTGTACCCTCCCTGCAGTAATAAAATGGTTTGTGCTTGTTGTTTGTGATGTTGTGTGCTGGTTTGTTGTGTGCTGATTATTTATATGAGTACCGGCAGGAGGTAGATTCTGCCTTATATATATACGAATTAAACAACTTAAACATCACATAAACGTAACCCCAATCTACCCGATCAACAGGTGACCCCCCGGAACGTCGCGAGGGCCTCCCGTGGCCGGAACCCCGTAGCCGCTAGTGTCGGAGCACATCCCGTTGAACAAGATCTTCCCCAAGGAGAACAAGAAGTAAGCCAGAACCGAGGGGGAAGTCAAGAAGGAGAACAACTACCACCACCACCACCCCTCGGAGACCTGGCGCAGATCATCCATAACCAGACCCTCATACTGGAGACTCTGGCGAATGCCCTCATTAACCGGCAGCCACGAGGGCAGAATATGAACGACAAGCTGACGGCCTTTCTAAGGACCAAGCCACCTACCTTCGCCGGATCCTGCAACCCGTTGGATGCTGACGACTGGTTGCGAGTAATTCAGAGGAAGCTCGAACCATTCGAATGCCAAGACCGGGATAAAGTCCTTCTGGCAGCCCACCAGCTCACCGGAACGGCATTATCATGGTGGGAAAACTACTGTGCCGCAGCCGAAGATGCCTCTACCATCACCTGGGGAGAATTCGTAAGGGAGTTCCGCCGCTACCACATCCCTTCGGCCACTATGAAGCGCAAGGCGGATGAATTCCGCGCACTACAACAAGGAAGCATGTCGGTGGAAGAATACACCCACCGGTTCATAGAATTGGCCCGATATGCACCGGAAGAGGTGAACGACGACGATAAAAAGCAAGACATGTTCAAGAAAGGGTTAAGCCCAGAGCTCCGGACCTTGCTTACTCCCCAGATCTATCCGGACTTCAACACCCTGATGAACAAGGCCATCCTCACAGAAAGGGCCAAGGCCGAAGAAAGAAAGGACAATAAACGCAAATTCTTGGAAAGTAAGGCTCGCCAGCAGGACCGCTTCCAAAAGCCGAGAAACTCCGACTACACTGCACCAAGATCTCAGGCCCCGATGCAGTATAGGACTCAGTCGCAAGTGACAGGACCACAGGCCCCGCCCAGGAGCCAGAATACCATGAGGGCCCCGCAGAGCAATGCAAGCCAGGCCGCCCCTGACAACAACAATGTTAGGGCCTGTTTCAACTGCCGCGAGATAGGGCATTACATTGCCAACTGCCCTTATGCCAAGAATAAGCCGGCCACGTCAGCCTTCTCCAACACAGTGAATGGACCCAGACCAGCCCTGACTGGTGCCAACCGTGTGCCCGTCCGCAACAATGACAACAGTCAGCAGACGAAGCAGCCCCAGCAGTCGTTTGGACGAGCCCGCGTCAATCACATCGATGCGCAGGAGGCTCAAGAAGCTCAGGGCGTAGTGCTCGGTGAGTACCTAGTCAACTCAGCTCTGGCAACAGTACTATTTGATTCTGGGGCATCGCACTCGTTTATATCCTCAAGTTTTGTGGAAAAACACAAAATATCTACGGTACTACTAGCTACACCCCTATTAACCCGGACGCCTGGGGGCGACATCAATTGTCAAATAGGTTGTCCACGGGTAAGGATCACTTTAAGTGGGGTAGAATTTCTAGCAGACTTGGTAGTACTTAAGTCAGGGGGAATAGACGTAATCCTTGGAATGGACTGGTTAAGCCGACACAATGGTCTCATAGGCTGTACTGACAAAGTGGTACACCTAACAAATCCTGAAGGAGTACAAGTGATCTGCCGTACCCGGGATTGTAAATTTGACCCAATGGTGTTTAGCATGGAAGCCCAGCCCTTAGAAGGAGTCCCGGTAGTGAACGAATACCCGGATGTATTCCCCGAAGAGCTTCCCGGTATGCCACCGGATAGGGATATAGAGTTCGTCATTGACCTTATCCCTGGAACCTCCCCTATAGCCAAAAGACCCTATAGGATGGCGGCATCGGAACTGACAGAATTAAAGAAACAACTAGAAGAACTACAACGGATTGGCTTCATCAGGCCAAGCTTGTCGCCATGGGGAGCCCCAGTCCTGTTTGTCAAGAAGAAAGATGGGAGTATGAGGTTATGTGTAGATTATCGAGCACTGAACGAGGTTACCATTAAGAATAAGTATCCCCTTCCCAGGATCGATGACCTGTTTGATCAGTTAAAAGGAGCCAAGTACTTTTCCAAGATCGATTTAAGGTCAGGATATTTTCAGCTCAAGATTAGGGAAAGTGACATCCCTAAGACAGCTTTTGTCACCCGCTACGGGCAGTTTGAGTTTCACCGTAATGTCCTTTGGACTAACCAACGCCCCTGCCTATTTTATGAACCTCATGAATAAGGTGTTCATGGACGAGCTAGATAAGTTTGTCGTAGTATTTATCGACGACATACTTATCTACTCCAAGAGTATTCAGGAACATGAGCAACATCTGCGGGTAGTATTGGAAAAGCTGAGGGCACATAGGTTATATGCCAAGTTCAGCAAGTGTGAATTTTGGCTGGAGAGAGTAGCTTTCCTTGGTCACATTTTAACCGCGGAAGGTGTGGCAGTGGACCCAGAAAAGGTCGAAGCAGTCTCCAACTGGCAGCGACCGACTAACGTTAGTGAAATCAGAAGCTTTCTGGGATTAGCTGGGTACTATCGGAGATTTATTGAGGGATTCTCCAAGATAGCCCGACCCATGACGGAACTTCTCAAGAAGGAGAAGAAGTTCGCCTGGACGGAACCTTGTGAAAGAAGTTTTCAAGAGTTGAAACAAAGGCTGACAACCGCCCCAGTGCTAACCCTACCGGACATTCACCGGGACTTTGTCATCTATTGCGACGCGTCCCGACAAGGATTAGGGTGTGTGTTGATGCAAGATGGGAAAGTCGTTGCATATGCTTCCCGCCAACTCCGGACCCATGAGCAGAACTATCCGACCCATGATTTGGAACTTGCAGCCGTAGTGCATGCCCTTAAGATTTGGAGACATTATTTGATTGGAAATAAGTGTGAGATTTACACCGACCATAAGAGTTTGAAATATATCTTCACTCAACCGGATTTAAACTTAAGACAGAGGAGGTGGTTGGAGTTGGTTAAGGACTATAATTTAGAGATCCATTACCACCCCGGAAAGGCGAACGTGGTAGCCGACGCCTTAAGCCGGAAATCCTATGGACCCAAGGATGACAATCTGCGCGAGGAAATGGCACGATTAAACGTGCACATTGTGCCTCGAGGTTCCAGCCATGTGCTAAGCGTCTAATCAACACTAGAGGATAGAATTAGAGAAGCCCAGAGCTCGGATCAGGAGTTAATGAAGATCCGCAAACAAACTGGAGAAAACAAAGCACCGGGCTTCAGAGTAGACGATAAGGGGACATTATGGTACGAGGATAGGATTTGTGTGCCCCAGAATGGAGACTTCCAGCAGATAATCATGGACGAAGCTCATAACTCGGCCTACTCCATTCACCCGGGATCCACCAAAATGTATATGGACATAAGGCAAAAATACTGGTGGAATGGGATGAAAGCGGATATTGCACGATTTGTGGCACATTGTGATACCTGCCAAAGGATCAAGGCCGAACATCAAAAGCCGGCAGGATTATTGCAACCCTTGCCTATCCCGGTCTGGAAATGGGATGAAATAGGAATGGACTTCGTAGTAGGCCTACCCAGAACACAGAAGGGACACGATTCCATATGGGTAATAGTGGATCGACTCACTAAATCGGCTCACTTTATTCCCGTACGAACCACTTATGGTGGGGAAAAGCTGGCAAAGCTTTATGTGGAGAACATAGTGAAGTTACATGGAGTGCCTAGCAAAATTGTTTCGGATAGAGGAACTCAATTCACCTCTAGGTTTTGGAAAAGCCTGCATAAAGCCATGGGCACTAAGTTGGATTTCAGCTCCGCATACCACCCACAGACGGATGGTCAGACCGAAAGGGTGAACCAGATCATGGAAGATATGCTAAGAGCATGCGTCCTGACCTATGGAAATGATTGGGAACAGAGCCTACCTTATGCGGAATTTTCGTACAACAATAGTTACCAAGCCAGCTTGGGCATGTCGCCGTTCGAAGCCCTCTATGGAAGAAAGTGCAAAACCCCCTTGATGTGGTCGGAAGTTGGAGAACATGCACTAGTAGGACCCGCACTTATAAAAGAAGCAGAGGAGAAAGTAGCGGAAATCCGCAAGAAATTGAAAGCAGCACAGTCGCGACAAAAGAGCTACGCGGACAAGAAGAGGCGGGAAATAAGTTTCAACCCAGGCGATTTTGTTTATCTCAAGGTCTCACCCATTCGAGGAACACGAAGGTTTCAAGTACAAGGAAAATTGGCCCCTCGATACATTGGACCGTATCGAGTTCTGAAGAGAGTCGGAGCCGTGGCATACCAACTGGAGTTACCCGAAGAAATGTCGGATGTACACCCAGTATTCCATGTTTCGCAATTAAGGAGATGTTTAAGAGTACCCGAGGGAGAATATGTGCCGGTGGAAACCATAGATCTATAGCCAGATCTGCGATATCAGGAAGTACCGGTCAAAATTCTGGACATTGTCACTAGGCGGACAAGGAACTCCGAAGTACGGATATGCAGAGTTCAATGGAGCAGACACGGAATAGAAGAGGCAACCTGGGAACGCGAGGAGGCTCTAAAGAAGGAATTTCCCCATCTATTTAGGAGCCAGCCGAATCTCGAGGACGAGATTCATTTAAGTGGGGTAGGTTTGTAACGCCCTGAAAAATTCACCCAAATTAAATCATGCGCTAAAGTGTTTCAATGAAAAACCATTCGTCGTCAAACCCTAACCCTAACCCTTGACGACCGACAGCGGACTTGACCGCCGTCCCATCCCGCACCACTCACGCAAGACAGCTTTCCGCGAATAGCGCTGGCGCGACTCTTTTCCTCGCGCAGCGCGCGAACGCCGTGCACGCGTGGCCGACCCGCACGCGATCACCCGCCGCGTTTTGCGCCGGCGCTCCTCGTGCCGCGCGCGAATCCCCGCGCGCGCGTGGCCGACCGGCCGCGGTCGCCGCCGCGACCGGCGCCGACACGCCTTCCCCTCTTTCTCTTTTCTTCCTTTTCTTTTCTTTTCTTTTTCCAATCTCTCTCTCTTTCTTTCTTTCCTTTCCTTTTCTCCCTTTTTTCCTTTTCTTTTTCCCTTTTTCCTCCCTTCTTCCTTTTCCCTTCTCTCTTCTCCTCTCCTCTCTTTCCCCTGCCTCTGCTCCCGAGCGTCCGCACGCCGCGCTACCCCGGCCACGCGCCCGCCCGCGTGCCCGCGTGGACGAACGCCACGCCGCGCCGCGCCTCGCCCTGGCCCGCGCCACGCGTGCCGTGCGCGCACACGCTCGCGCCCGGCGCCGTGACGCCGCACCGCCCGCCGCACTGCACGCGCACGCCCGCGCTCGCCCCCGCGTGACCACGCCCTGCGCCGCGCCGCTCGTCGCCCGCGTCCTTGCCCTAGCCCACGCCACGCCGCACCGCGCGCGCACGCGCGTGCCCGCCCCCGAAACGCGGCCGCGCCGCCCGTCGTCAAGCCGCGCCGCCCGTCGTCAAGCCGTGCCGCCCGCCACTGCTCCCTGCCGCACCCCGCGCGCGCGCCGCCCTGTGCTCGCACAGCTCCCCCCCTACGTGTCCTACAACGCCTCGGCGTCCTCCCCGCCACGCCGCGTCGCGACGGCCGCGTGCGGCCGGAGCGCCATTAATGGCGCCCGCACCGCCCGCCGGCCGCCCCATCCCAATCCCACCCGCCGCCGCCGTTCCCCGCCTATAAATAGGCCCTCGCGCAGCCCCTCGTTCCCCCACACCTCCCACCGCCGCCTCCTGCCTCTCCCCGCGCCCCCATTGCCGCCCGCCCGTGCCGCACTACCGCCGCCCGCCGGCCTCCGTCGCCGCGCCTCCTCGCCCCACCTCAGCCCGAGGTGAGGCCGGGGATTAGTTCCCCTTGCTCCCCTGCCCCTTTTCCCCCTACCCCGGGCCACTTTTGGGCCCTGGCCGGCCGGCGCCGTCCGCCGCCGCCGCCCCTGCCCCTCCCCTGTTTCCTGTCAACGGGAGAGGAGGAAGAAAGGGGCATTATGCCCATAACCCCTCCCTTTCCTGTATTCCCTAAAAGAAACCCCCCCCTTGGTTACTTCTTTTGCCAAAGAGACCTTACTCTTCTTAATATTTCAAACCGGGTCCTCCATTACGTAAACCCAATTATATTCGACACCCTTTAGCGTACACTGAATACTTTTAGGGTTCGCAAATAAGCCCCTACCCATTTCAGATAATCGCGAATGAGTCCCTGGACCCCCGTGTAAGCCCTGAAACCACCTTTAGCGCGTCATTTTATGTGCGAAACGACCTCCGATCGACCCGAAACTTTACCACACCCTTTCTAGTATAGTTTTAGCCATGCCATTAAGAAACCACCCAGAGATACCACCCCTAACTCCGTAACTAAATTATTTCCGATTCAAGCCCAACGATGAAAGCTTTCAGTTCTTGTGCTTGATTGTGTGTCTGTTTGTTTGCGTCGTAGGACACGGAGTGAACGAGGAAGGCCTCGACTGCGATCAAGCGAACGAGAACCAGTTCCGCGACTCCGAGCCCGAAGGACAGTGCTTCGATCAGGACTTTCCGCAAGGGTTTGACGATGGCAAGTTCAATTCCGCCCTTTGATGCATGTTTTTGTCCTAGTTTTTATAAACACAACCCGATGGCCTGTTTTATAAAATTGCATGGTTTTGCGTGCCGTAACCATGGTAGGATAGCCACCCTTGTTGTGACAACCATACCTTGACCACCTGATTTTATAAAGAAAATGCGTGTGTGTGAGAAAGGGTAAAATGTGGATTTGAGAAACGAGTCGGACGGGATGGATGGCATTTCTGTGTGAATTGCCGTTGGTGTGCTCGTACCTGTGTGGTTGAGCGAGGAAGGGAGATATCCATCTTGTCACCCCTAAGGACCGAGTTGATGTGACGTCTCACCTAGCTTCTTGTCGTGCGAACCACTTGACCGTTGTATGGGCAACGGCTTAGCATAAACCCCACTAGTTAGCCTGATAGCCATCAGGAGAGCTGAGAGCAACGGGTGATCAAGGAGAAGGGATAAGCTCTGTGTGACTTATGCCCCGGTTAAACCTCGGAGATAGGTCGAATGACCCCTTGATGGAGCCCGTGGTGGCAAGTCAGGCCTAGCTAAGGTGGGTAATGGCTTTGTTGGGATCCGCACCGGCACTAAGGTGTTCGTGCTGTGGTACCCCACCTGTGGGTAAAGTTGCACACCTCTGCAGAGTTAAAAATCTATTCGAATAGCCGTGCCCACGGTATTGGGTAAGTTACGGTGTGGTCACATAACTAGTGTTTATCTTGGGAATGGATGGGCTAGTGTGAGTTGTTTGGAAAAGTGTCCGGCAGTTGTGCCGTGTGCTACGGCGGACGGGGAGTCCGGTAGCAGTTTAAAACTGGGATCCTGTGTGGATCAACATCGTGTGCTCCTTGGTGTTGGAAAAACTTGTTTTGAAAAGTGTTTTCAAAATGAACCCCTGCATATAACCGAGTTTTTCCGCAAACAAACCCTAACCGTACCCTTGGATTGTCCTTTGCATTAATTTCTATACCCCCCCGTGGGTGTGATTGGACTTGCTGAGTACGTTTGTACTCACCCCATTCCTATTTTTACAGTGGAAGACCCAGACTACGTCCCCGAAGACAACGAGTAGGGTTTCGTCCTGCACCCAGTCTTGCCTGTGGTTGAGGCCACCGTTGGATTCCGCATGGCGCAAGACTCTGATGATTCTCTTTTCGTAGCTAGTGTAGTAGTGTGGGTTCTGGTTGTAATCCTCGCGATAGTGGCGCTTCACTGCCCATTACCGCGTAGAGTTGTACGGTGATGTACCATCTGATGTAATAAAAGTGTTATCAGCCTCCTGGGACTGATAAACCAACACTTTTAAGTCTTCCCTGATGGGGGGACGCTTCAGCGCCCCATGCGCCCCTGCCTGCCTCGGCCCCCGCCTTCGCCCCGCACCGCCCCGCGTGACACGGTGCCGCGCTGCGCCGCCCGGCCCCGCAGCCCCCGCCGCCCCCCGCGCCCCGCCTCGGCACCCGCCGTCGCCTCGCGCCACCTCGCGGCCCACGGCGCCGCCACGCGCCGCCCGGCCCCGCGGCCCCCGCCGCTGCCGCCGTCCCCCGCGCCCCGCCTCGCCCCGCCGCCCCGCGCCCGCGTCCCTGCCCGCGCGCGCCCCTGCCTCTGCGCGCCCCTGCCCTTGCCCGTGTGCCCGCCGCCCCGCACCCGTGTCCCTCCCCGCGCGCGCCCCTGCCCCTGCGCGCCCCTGCCCGTGCCCGTGCGCCCCCGTGCGCGGCAGCCCTTTGCCCTGCCGGCGCCCGCGCGCCCCTGCCCGCGCGCCCCTACCCCCGTGCGCCCCTTCCCGTGCGACCCGCGCCCCCGCGCGTGGCAGCACATTGCCCCGCCCGCGGCCGCCCGCCCGCCCGCGCCCGCGTGCCCTTGCCCGTGCCCGTGCGTCGTGTGCCCCCACGCGCGGCAGCCCTTTGCCCCGCCCGCGCCCGCGCGCCCCAGCCCGTTGCCCCGCGCGGCTCTGCCCCGCGGCCGCCTCCGCCGCATCGCGCCCCCGCGGCCGACGCCGCCGCCTCGTGCCCGTGCCGTGTGGCCGCCTCCGCCGCATCGCGCCCCCGCGGCCGCCTCCGCCGCCTCGCACCCGTGCCGCGCGGCCACCTCCGCCGCATCGCGCCCCGGCGGCCGCCGCCGCCGCCTCGCGCCCCCGCGGCTGCTGCCGCTGCCTTGCGCCCACGCGGCCCCGTGGCCCGCCACCGCCCCCGCAGGCACCCGCGGCACACCGCCGCCCACAGGTATGCTTGCCTGTTCTCTTTGCTGCTAGTTTTGAACTGACCGAATAACTATTAAACTTAGTGATGCATTGTTGTCCACTACATAATTACTTGTATTACTCTTAAACTGTATTACTCTTAAAATATTTGTGTTACATTTCCTAGATAATTATTGTTTGCTTAGTATCGTTAATGAAGTAATATTTCTCAGTTTCGTTATGAAGTAGCTAGTTTGAGAAAATGAGAGATGATCGAAGTTGGATGTATGATGGTTGGACAAGTAATGGAATACCTACGCGAGAGTGGATGGTCAACACAAAAGCTTTTTGTTGATCATGTATTTTGCTTGTCTCCTGGTGGTGGTTTGGCAAAGTGTCCATGTAACAAGTGTCAGAATTGTTCTCGTCAAGTCAAGATTGATATGGAGCGTCGCCTATGCAAGTGGGGTTTCATGCCGAACTATACGAGGTGGTATGAGCATGGGGAGTCACAGGAGCAGGAGCCGTACAACCTAGTTGATAGCTTTGAGGAGAACGAAGATAGGATGGATGCAATGATGGATGATTTTGTCCAACAGGTTGAGAATGCTGCTGATGTACCGGAATATTTTGGTCTGCTTGCATCATTAAAAGAACCATTACATGGGGCCACTACTTTATCACAGCTTGCTGCTGTGACACGGTTAATGGCTATAAAGTCCAAGTACAACTTTTCAGTAAGTTGTTACAATGATCTTGTTGACTTAATTTCGGACATGCTTCCGAAACCTCACAAGTTCCCGAAAGACTTTTACTACTCAAAGAAGCTGTTAGCTGGTTTAGGGATGCCGTATCAAAAAATCTATGTGTGCGAGAACAATTGCTTGTTATTTTGGAAGAACAATGAAAATCTCAAGTACTGTTCGTTTTGTAAGAAGTGCAGATACAAGAAGGTGGTGAAAAAAGATGGAAGTATGCAGATAACAAGTGTGCCCTTTAAGGTGTTACGGTACCTACCATTGAAACCAAGGCTTCAACGGTTGTACCTGTCTCTGAAGACTGCAAAATATATGAGATGGCATAAAGAGGAAATTCGTAATAATACAGGATGCATGAGCCATCCATCTGATGGTACAGCTTGGAAGGCTCTCGACCATTATGATCCATGTTTTGCAAGTGACCCTCGGAATGTGCGTCTTGGGTTGGCCACTGATGGCTGCACTCCCTTTAACTCAAATGCTGCCCCCTACTCTTGTTGGCCAGTGGTAACAATTCCATACAATCTTCCACCATCATTACGCATGAAAGATGAGTATGTGTTCTTGACGCTCACTATACCTGGTCCTGACAATCCCGGTAAGCGTTTGAACATGTTCATGGAACCATTGATTGATGAGCTGCAGGACTTGTGGAATGGAGTTAGGACATATGACAGCAGTCGGAAGGAATACTTCAACATGCGAGTAGCAATTCTTTGGTCTATTCATGATTTTCCTGCATATGGAATGTTCTCGGGATGGAGCACGCACGGTCGTCTATGTTGTCCGATATGCATGTGGCAGAACCAACCTGAATTATACCGGCTCAAGTACGAGAGTTCATTTCAGAGAGCTCTAACATACTTCAAACGGTATAATCCCTTGGCCTGTCGGGTAGCGTCCCGATAAACCACCGTTACAGGATCAAATAAGGTTACCTCACACGAAGGTGAGTCCAGAGATACAATTACCATCATATTTTACATTACAGACACTTATATTACAAGAGTTTGCAGAGTAAATATAAATGCTGGAGTGCTAGGAGTTTATTACAAACCAGTTAAACATTCGAGTTTACAACAGCGGAAATTAAAGTACGATAACTATACACGTCGCCAGTATCAACATCATGCTAAGCCCGAGCATGACATTACTCGTTAGGATCGGTGTTGGCCGTGGACGGGTCCCACTCCACGGACCAACCATCAGGCAAAGCATAAGGCCAAGGCATGGGGTAAGTAGGGTCTTCAGAGATATTACCTCAAATAACACATATAGCAAGGCTGAGTACTCTAATACTTAGCAAGACTTACCGGAAATTTGGGTATACTTAGCCCATAACTAGACCATGAAGGCTTTGAAAAAGGTTCTGGGTTTGGTTTTGCTGAAAAGCGTCTAAAGAGTAGGTCCTTAATTCATATTTTAGCTTTCAGATTCTATTTCTTTTAACCATTCTAGATAAGCACTTATAACTACTCAAGCAAGGTAGAGTCTTTCAAATCATATATCAGTATTAGTCATTATCAACATTGCTCTTGATACTCTATGTGGCAAAAGAGTTAAGCAGTCTCAATCTTCGTGAGAAGCGGACGATTCTGAATCGAATTTCAAACCTTGCAAGGTAAACCTAACTCACACGCTTGGAACACCAACAGGCCGTTCTGAAGCAACCGTTTGCCTTTCATTCCGGGTCGTGGAACAATGCCACCACAAGCGACTGCTGGACCATACGCACATCCAATGTGCAGGACATACGTCTGTAGCGCGACTACATGACCGTATTCCTGTCTGCTCTGCAGAACGTATTCTCACAGTCGGTGCGTGTAAACATAAAATAAAATTCGAGTGGTGGGAGACGAGTCCACTTGCCGGGCCGATTGGTTACTAGGCTTACCGCTTACCATATTTCGCAGCATGTGGCTAGTACTTTCAAACGCTTAACTGCCACTACCACACACTGCGACCTTATCCAAATTCATCGACACAGACGGGGTATCACTTCCTTCCATGAATTTTACACATAACCCCGTCCGTCATCCTTATAGTGATTGCAGGAATGAAGATAATCAATTCCTATATCGCGCGAGTGACAGGTACCGGTCCTATTAGCATAGCACTAGTCGGACTCAGGTTCTAATGTTCAGTACATTGGTTCCTAGAGATATGCATCTAGGGTTTCATTACAATTCCTAGACTTAATGCATAAATATAGATAAATACGTATAGGTTGCAGTGTAAAGAAAGTAATGGGATATGTCCGGGCCTTGCCTTCACTGGCGGGGCTGGGGTTAGGTATATTAAAAAATCCTTCCGAGCTCGGGTTCGGAACTTCAGTTAATTCCTTGGTGATGTTCCCGGCGGCTTCAGAGATTTCCACTTCAGGCTCGGGGAGGATCTGATAGTCACCGTCAACGAGAAATGTCGAGTCTACATGTAATCAAAAGGATGCAGCTTAGGAAATGCATAAATCTATATTCTACTTCACGATAAAGTTGCAATCCAATGCATTCAACATTACACACTAGCAAACAACACAAACTCCCTTACTGGGCAGTCATATATCGAGTATCAAATAATTTATTGAGTTACATTAGGTAACAGGGTTATCTACCCCAAACACTTAGCTAACTATAAGAAGTAACATGGTTGACTACTTAACATTTTTATTTAAATAACTAGCTAGTCACCTTGAAAAACCCTAAGTTTTTATTTATTATAGATTTATTAATCAAGTTTTATTTATTTTGGCTATTTTACACCTGATCATAGGTTGACATTTTGTAGATATGCTACACTACTTAAGAACAACATCTTAGAATATTGTCATAATTTTTCATGAAATAAAAGCTAGTATAATTAATTATCTTTAGAAACAAATAAAAAATTCATAACTTGGGGTATGACCTTTTATTAATCCTAATATTTTTACCATGGATTACACATTCAAAAAGGAAGCTATGATAAAAATTTCGGATACAAACATCAACAGAAACACCCTTAATTAACAATTTAAGTATTTCATCAACATATAACAAAAAGAACTCGAAATCTAAGCAAATGAACAGTAAAGTACTCGAACTTTTCATACAGAACTATACATAGCACATACAATCTAAGTTCCAAATTTCAGCTATAACACATGCCTACAACATGAGATATAATTAAAACACTTATTTCTTAATATTTAATCTACCACAGAAAATACACACATACAGCTCAAGTGTACTATACAAAAGTAGTTGAATTTAACTCAAGGATTCCAACAAAACTGGTTTGACATTTTTCTGAATGTTCTACGATTTTCTATGAATTTTTAAAGACAGGAAACACACTCACATGAAATAACAATTACTCCTGATACAAACCGGTCCTTAGATTTTACAGAGAACCCCCTGGAAAGAAAACAATCAACGCAATTGAGTCCAATGGCCATGGCCGACGGTGGGGAGCTCGGGTCCGGCCAAATTCCGGCAACAAGGCTCGCCGGCGGTGAGGGGCAAGGGGAGGAAAAGCACGAGGGCACTTCGGGCTACGCACCGGTGGTCTTGGGCGGGCTTGAGATGGCCGGAGGTGGACGGCCGACGTGAGGCCGAGCCGGCGGCCGGAGTGAGCTGCGGCGGCGACGCTCCGGCGTCCGGGGAAAGGAGGGGCCGGGCTGGGGAGGTGCGGTGGAGGCCGTGGAAGGTGAGGGCGCTACCAATTTGGGGAGGGAGAGGGCCGAGGAGGCAATCCCGCGGTGGACCGAAGCTCGACGGCGCAAATGGAGGGGCGACGGCAATGTGGCGCGCGAGCAGGGCCGAGGCATCCTTTTTATAGGCAAAAGAGATGGAGGAGGAAGGCTAGGGCGAGCTGAGTCTCGGCTTTGAGCCGCTACGGGGGAGGAGAACCAGAGGAGCACGGCGGCGGTAGAGGCGCCGGCGGGCGGTGCTTGCAGAGCCGCAGGCGGCGTGGCGCGCGGACGAGGTGCCAGCAGAGGGGGCTAGGGCAGTGAAGGGACGGTGGAGTGACGCGTGGGCGAGGGAGGAGCAGGAGGTGGCAAGGGGCGGCCGGAAATGGCGGGCGGTGGCGCAGCAGCAGAGGAACAGAGGAGCAGAGGAGACGCCAGAGGAGGGAGGAGGAAGAAAGAGGTCTGAGGGGCTTAACTGGAATTTGCAACAACTTTAGGGACTGCACTGTAAACAGATATTTCCCACTGATCTAGAGCTCAAATGAGAAAATGGTCAAAATGAAAGCTGTAGAACTTTTCGAAACCTATAACTTTGCTTTAGGGCTCAAGTTCAGAAACCTAAAGCACATCATGTTATTTTACTATTTTGCACTCAATTTAAACTTTACATAAGTTTTGTCCTACTAAAGCAAATTTTACAACTTTTTGGGCTTATCTGCAAGCATTTAATGCTGGTCATGATGACATTTACCTTTTTCACTTTGACCCTTGGTAATTTTTGAAAAGTTACCTTATACTCCAACATAATTACATAAAAAGGTTTGTATTTTCATAAATTTACACAAATACCCTTATTTTCAAAATTTTGCTAGATTTCCACACAATTTCACACATACCACATATTATTTTAAAAGGTTCAACCTATTTGACACTTAGGGTGTCACAACCTTCCCCCCTAAAAGGAATCTCGTCCCGAGATTATAGGAATGAGGTGATAAGAGCATAGATACCTAAGAATTTTTTAGAAAGTTTGGGAAGTTCCTTTGGAGATAGTCTTCAGTTTCCCAAGTAGATTCCTCTTCTGTATGATGATTCCACTGGATTTTAAACATTCTGACCGTTGCTCTTCTAGTACTCCTTTCCTTGGTATCCAAGATCCTGATTGAAAGTGCTTTATAGGAAAGATCAGGCTCGATGTCGATATTTTGTGTATCAACGATTTCGGTAGAAACACGAATACATTTCTTGAGCTGAGATACATGGAAGATGTTATGAATGGCTGCTAGCTGAGGAGGAAATTGAAGTCGATAGGCTACGGGTCCGGAAATTTCAAGAATTTCAAAAGGACCAATGTAACGAGGAGCGAGTTTGCCTTTGATACCAAATCGTTGAACACCTCGAGTAGGAGATACTCGTAGATATACAAAATCACCTACTTCAAACTGTATAGGTTTTCTCCTTTTATCTGCGTAGCTCTTTTGTCTTGATTGAGCTGCTTTAAGATTATTCCGAATGATCTTTACCTTTTCTTCTGCTTCATTAACAAGATCAGGTCCAAAAATTTCGCGTTCCCCAGTCTGAGACCAATTTAAAGGAGTTCTGCATTGGCAACCATATAAGGCTTCAAAAGGAGCCATTTTGATACTTGACTGATAGCTGTTATTATAGGAGAATTCTGCCAAAGCTAAGCATTTGTCCCAATGCTTGTCGTATTGGATTACACAAGCCCGAAGCATATCTTCTAGAATTTGATTGATCCTTTCTGTCTGTCTATCTGTTTGTGGATGATATGCGGAGCTTCGGAATAACTTGGTTCCAAGAGTTTGTTGAAACTGTTCCCAGAAACGGGCAACAAACTGTGCTCCACGATCAGAAATGATCGTTTTTGGTATCCCATGGAGACGTACTATTTGGTCAAGATATATTTCTGCATACTTCCTAGCAGTATAAGTGGTGTGCACTGGAAGAAAATGAGCGGTCTTGGTTAACCTATCCACAATTACCCAAATAGAATCATGCCTTTGAGAAGTATTGGGTAAACCTACGATAAAGTCCATACTGATATCTTCCCATTTCCACGAAGGAATAGACAAAGGCTGTAGTGTACCAGAAGTCCTTAAATGACTGGCCTTAACTCTCTGGCAAATATCACACTGAGAAACGTATTTTGCTACTTCTCTTCTCATGCGAGTCCACCAAAAATTCCGTTTCAAATCTTGGTACATCTTTGTACTACCAGGGTGCATAGCAAATTTAGATAGATGTGCTTCATCCATTATTTGTTTGCGAAGCTGAGGGTTCTTGGGTACAACTATACGTTCTTTAAACCATAGAATTCCTTCAGCATCTTCTTGGAAACATTTATATTTCTCTTCTCCTTGGGCTAATTGTTGCTTGATCATTTGGATTCCCTTATCGTGTTGTTGTGCCATCACAATACTATCTTGGAGTATAGGCTCAATGGCTATATGATTTAGACTGCCTTGAGGAACGATTTCCAGATTAAGCTTGCTTATTTCCCAACAAAGAGTTTTGCTAAAAACTTCTACTGATAAACAATGACAATGTGACTTGCGGCTAAGTGCATCCGCAACCACATTGGCTTTACCTGGATGATAATGGACCTCAAGATCATAATCCTTTATAAGTTCCAACCAACGTCTTTGCCTCATGTTCAAGTCTGCTTGTGTAAAGATGTATTTTAAACTCTTATGATCGGTATAAATATTGCACTTGGTACCCATAAGGTGGTGTCTCCAAAGTTTAAGTGCATGGATAACAGCTGCAAGCTCAAGGTCATGAGTAGGATAATTCTGCTCATGCGTCCGAAGTGCTCTAGAGGCATATGCAATTACGCGGTTGTTCTGCATAAGTACACATCCTAGTCCAGTGCCTGATGCATCACAATAAACATCAAACGATTGGGATGGGTCTGGTTGAGCCAAAACTGGAGCGGTGGTAAGGTGTGCACTTAAAGTATGGAAAGCTTCTTCACATTTCTCATTCCAGGAGAATTTCACTCCTTTCTTTAACAACTCTGTCATGGGCTTGGCTATGCGAGAGAAGTCTGGGATAAAACGACGATAATAGCCAGCAAGACCGAGAAAACTACGGATCTGATGGACCGAAGTAGGGGGTTTCCAATCCATCACTTCTTGAACTTTACTAGGGTCAACAGATATACCGTCCTTGGAGATGGTATGACCCAAGAATTTGACGGTGTCAAGCCAAAATTCACATTTAGAGAACTTGGCATACAAACGATGATCTCGCAGACGTTGAAGAACAACATGAAGATGTTTAGCATGATCTTCAAGAGTTTTGGAATAGATCAAAATGTCGTCGATAAATACCACGACGAATTTATCGAGTTCCGGCATGAAGACAGAATTCATGAGATACATAAAATATGCCGGTGCATTGGTAAGACCAAAGGACATAACCAGATATTCATAGAGTCCATATCTGGTGGAGAAAGCAGTTTTCGGAATATCACTTGGTCTAATCTTTATTTGATGATATCCGGAGCGAAGGTCAATCTTGGAAAATATCTTGGCTCCGGCTAGTTGGTCAAATAGGATATCAATGCGGGGAAGAGGGTACTTATTCTTGATAGTAACCGCATTGAGGGGACGATAGTCAACACATAGTCTAAGACTATTATCTTTTTTCTTGATGAACAAGGCAGGGCATCCCTAAGGTGAAGCACTTGGGCGGATATAACCCTTATCAAGAAGTTCCTGAAGTTGTAGTTTTAACTCTGCCAATTCATTGGGTGGCATCCGATAAGGTCTCTTAGAAATGGGGGCGGTGCCAGGTTGTAACTCTATAACAAACTCAACATCTCTATCCGGTGGCATTCCGGGTAACTCATCTGGAAAAACATCTGGGTATTCACATACAACAGGAATATCCTCTAACTTAATTCCTGCTGTAGCATACACACAAGAACTGGTATTCCTGTGATGGAAGATGAAGGATGGTATGTCCATATTCCGGAGAATTTATTTCAACCACTCGAGAAAAGATATCTAAAGATACCCGATGTCGGGTCATCCAATCCATGCCTAGGAGAATATCCATCCCTTTTAGATTTAATGAAATTAAGTTTGTTCTTATTAGAATGCTACCCAACTGAATTGGTACACCTCTACAAATTTGATTTGATGCCATTCTACCCCCTGGGGTTGTTATCATATAGGTTTCACTTGTGGGGTAAAAATCCAATCCTATTTTGGTCCCAAATCTTGTACTGACAAAACTATGGGTTGCACCAGAATCAAAAAGTATAATAGCAGGGTGATGGTGTAGAATGAATGTACCCGTCATTACTGGTGCACCTTCCGGGAGTTCCGATAGAGTGGTGAAATTCACCCTTCCTTGACGGACCTGCATCACTTGCTTTTTGCCTTTATTCTTGGAGTTGGAGTTGGAAGCCTGTCCAGGAAATGTCCTCTTGGGTTGGGGGCAGTCTTTAACAAAATGTGCCGGACTACCGCAGTTGAAACATCGATTGATGTTATTCCCTTGATTAAACTGCGGAGGGTTCGGCCTTGGACCAACTGGTCGTTGCTGCTGCTGCTGAGGTTGAGGCACTGGTGGCCTGTTATATCGGGGTGGCTGAGGAGGCCTAGCTACCCATCTGCCTGCGGGAGCATTTCTGGGTGGAGCTCGTGAAGTCGGGTTTTGAACTAACCGATACCTCGAAGGTTGTGCATTCGAGGGTCCAGTGGATACTTTCTGCTTCTTCTCAGCACGATGTGCCGAGATACAGTCCTCTTGGGTAATGGCCATATTGACCAGCTCATTGAAATTGTTAGCCTTGACCAAATTCAAACGCTCCTTTAGCTTAGTGTTCAATCCACGACGGAAACGATCTCTCTTCTTGATGTCCGTGTCAGCATGATAGCCTGCGTACTGGCACAGATGATTGAAAGTCTGTGCGTATTGAAGTACTGTGCGGTTTCCTTGAGTCAGTGCCAAAAATTCATTGAGCTTCCGCTCAATGAGTCCTTCCGGAATATGGTGCGCTCTGAAGGCTGCCTTAAATTCTTCCCAATTGACAACATGTCCATCTGGCTGCATTGCATAGTAATTGTCCCACCAAATGCGAGCGTTACCACGAAGCTGTGGGCTGCGAAGAGAGTCTTATTTGCTTCGGAGCATGGGTTGGAAAGTAATGCAAACTTGGATTCGATAGTACGGAGCCATGCATCTGCATCAAGAGGTTCTTCCGTCTTATGAAAGAGTGGGGGCTGCGTACTGAAGAAATCCTGATATCCAGCTGATGGATGCTCCTCACATCCACGTTGAGGAGAACGGAACTGATGTTGCTGGGCCTGCACTAGCATGTTTAGGAGTTCAGTCTGACGGGCCATCACTTCCGTTAGATTTGGTGGCGGCGGAGGTGGTTGTTGTGAACCACTAGCTTGATCCGGTCTAAATCCCTCCGGGGTTCCGCGTGTAGCGCCAACCATCTGAAATATAGAAGTCATCCATAAGCATTTACCCATACTTGCTTCTAATTTCAGAAATCAGGTAGTACCAATATAACTTTATTGGAACAATGCAAGGTAATAAACCCAAGTCACGAGTTTTAACTTAACCATCCAAATAGCAACTCAGATTCACATATCTAACTGAAACTTGTTCCATATTACATCACATTATTCCAAACCAAACCATACATAGGTTTGCCACATATTCTACAACAAGTGGCTCGCAAGTCATCTAACTACTCATTCCATTACCACACTATCTACATCTAGGATGCCTTCAACTCAACAAGACTAGAAGTCATCGAGGTTGCCCACAGATGACTGACTACCAGAGGAGGAATGATGAGGACTGAGCACAGGATCTCCATGCTCAGAGTCAATCTCAGAGACTCCTTCGACTTCTTCAGGGTCTTCTTCTTCATCATCTTCCGGTTCATTGGCAACCGGTTGCGCTGGTTGTTCATGAAACATATTGATGTGGTCAATAGCTTGGTCCAGATTAAGGTTGAGCTCATGAACTTGCTCTTGGAGGAAGTCAATCACAGTGTCACGCTGAGTAATGAGGGCATCACTCTCAACAATCTGTTCTTCTCGATGCTGTATAGTTTCTTCGCGCTGAGTAATTTCTTCTTCCTTGGCAGTGATAGTAGCTTGGAGTGCCTCAATCTGCGTAGTTTGTCGGCCAACCTGATTACGATACCTTTGGGCGATGTTGGTCAAGCGATAGATACCGTGTTGCTGAAGCGTCTGATAACGGTACTGTGCACTCATGAATCGAACGGCAGTACGTAGAGTTTCTCCAGCCAAAGTTCCCAGTAAATGGTCACAGTATGTCACTCTAACAGTCCATTCCGGGTCACGAGAATCCATTGCAGGAAACAAGCCGATAGGATATCCTGCAACTTCCTCAGGATGCTGATCACAAAAGATGTGAATAGCTTCTATAGCTGCTGCTTCAAAAGTATCAGCAAGACGATGACCAACCACATTTACTTCAATAGGTGACCACAGAGATAAGGTAGGATGCGGAGGAATAGTCATTTTTACTCGGCAACGAGGAACATCTTCTTCATCATACTCTACTCCATCGTAAGGTGGAGGCTCAGTGTAGCCAAACACCTGGAGAGATTCCCACAAAAGATGAGGAAAACCCTTCCAATGCAAGGCATTGGTATGAGCGTGTCCTGCGGAATCCCAAAAGAACCTGGAAAGCTCAGCCATCTGAAACAAGGATTCAAATGGTGAGATTACAAGTTTTCAACCATACTCCTTGAGAAGACTGCGGACAAAATGTGAGTTAGATGGATAGATTGATTGGAATGCAGCTATCCTCACAGGGTAAATGAAACAAGAGTACTTATCCTGATAACAACAGAATCTGAAGATCAAAAGATTGTTCTAGATCTTGAGAATAAAGCGGTAAGGGTAACAGCATTAACCTTAAGGCTGTCAAACATAACCATTTCAAAAATTATACTAGTTACTAACACACTCTAGAGATCCTTAAATCATCAAGCCATATCACTTATTCAATCAAATCAAGGGATATGCATGCACGTGCTACGCGTCCTCACATTCAAACAATTGCCAAGAATACTTGGACTTATGCGATTAATTCCGGTGGCACAATATATTCGTCTCTCCCTATAATAACTAATCGAATATCCCTATTCGTCTTAACCTATTTAATCGTGGTTAGTGTACCTGCAGAAAACCACAAGGAATATATGAACCTTTCATGCCAGCACTCATGAAAGCGTCCTCAAACATTACTGTTCACTATAGAAACAGCATCTGTACAATTACCGCCGTACAGACGACGTTAACATACGTTATCGAAACAACGTATTCACGGAATACTGCAAAATGCGGGGGTATTGCTATACCCTGTTACTGACCATATACTCCCAATATCATCAACCTAAGTTGATATATTGGCAGCATCTCAAGTAGGCCACTGCTTGAGAAACAGCGTTCGGTTCGCATCACCGACGGGAAGGCTAACTCCCCAGTTAGCTGAGGATCCTTACCTTCTTACCTCACCATCAAAGATGTCGTTACAGAAAGTAAAGTTGGGTTGTGCATAAATTTAAGTTTAACAGAAATGTAGTGCTGGAAGTTAGAGTATACATATACTATAGCCACCTATAATTCCCATATTAACATTATATTACCCTAGGGCTTTACGTACTAAGCACAATCCTTAACGAATCCAACGTAATTTCGCCAAACATTTTGTTGGTCAAACTTTTATACTAAAAAAATATTTTTAAGGTAAAATGTATCTCCAGGGTAATCCTTATAGCTCTGATACCAGCTGTGGCAGAACCAACCTGAATTATACCGGCTCAAGTACGAGAGTTCATTTCAGAGAGTTCTAACATACTTCAAACAGTATAATCCCTTGGCCTGTCGGGTAGCGTCCCGATAAACCACCATTACAGGATCAAATAAGGTTACCTCACACGAAGGTGAGTCCAGAGATACAATTACCATCATATTTTACATTACAGACACTTATATTACAAGAGTTTGCAGAGTAAATATAAATGCTGGAGTGCTAGGAGTTTATTACAAACCAGTTAAACATTCGAGTTTACAACAGCGGAAATTAAAGTACGATAACTATACACGTCGCCAGTATCAACATCATGCTAAGCCCGAGCATGACATTACTCGTTAGGATCGGTGTTGGCCGGGGACGGGTCCCACTCCACGGACCAACCATCAGGCAAAGCATAAGGCCAAGGCATGGGGTAAGTAGGGTCTTCAGAGATATTACCTGAAATAATACATATAGCAAGGCTGAGTACTCTAATACTCAGCAAGACTTACCCGGAAATTTGGGTATACTTAGCCCATAACTAGACCATGAAGGCTTTGAAAAAGGTTCTGGGTTTGGTTTTGCTGAAAAGCGTCTAAGAGTAGGTCCTTAATTCATATTTTAGCTTTCAGATTCTATTTCTTTTAACCATTCTAGATAAGCACTTATAACTACTCAAGCAAGGTAGAGTCTTTCAAATCATATATCAGTATTACTCATTATCAACATTGCTCTTGTTACTCTATGTGGCAAAAGAGTTAAGCAGTCTCAATCTTCGTGAGAAGCGGACGATTCTGAATCGAATTTCAAACCTTGCAAGGTAAACCTAACTCACACGCTTGGAACACCAACAGGCCGTTCCGAAGCAACCGTTTGCCTTTCATTCCGGGTCATGGAACAATGCCACCACAAGCGACTGCTAGACCATACGCACATCCAATGTGCAGGACATACGTCTGTAGCGCGACTACATGACCGTATTCCTGTCTGCTCTGCAGAACGTATTCTCACAGTTGGTGCGTGTAAACATAAAATAAAAGTCGAGTGGTGGGAGACGAGTCCACTTGCCGGGCCGATTGGTTACTAGGCTTACCGCTTACCATATTTCGCGGCATGTGGCTAGTACTTTCAAACGCTTAACTGCCACTACCACACACTGCGACCTTATCCAAATTCATCGACACAGACGGGGTATCACTTCCTTCCATGAATTTTACACATAACCCCGTCCGTCATCCTTATAGTGATTGTAGGAATGAAGATAATCAATTCTTATATCGCGCGAGTGACAGGTACCGGTCCTATTAGCATAGCACTAGTCGGACTCAGGTTCTAATGTTCAGTACATTGGTTCCTAGAGATATGCATCTAGGGTTTCATTACAATTCCTAGACTTAATGCATAAATATAGATAAATACGTATAGGTTGCAGTGTAAAAAAAGTAATGGGATATGTCCGGGCCTTGCCTTCACTGGCGGGGCTGGGGTCAGGTATATTAATAAATCCTTCCGAGCTCGGGTTCGGAACTTCAGTTAAATCCTTGGTGATGTTCCCGGCGGCTTCAGAGATTTCCACTTCAGGCTCGGGGAGGATCTGATAGTCACCGTCAACGAGAAACGTCGAGTCTACATGTAATCAAAAGGATGGAGCTTAGGAAATGTATAAATCTATATTCTACTTCACGATAAAGTTGCAATCCAATGCATTCAACATTACACACTAGCAAACAACACAAACTCCCTTACTGGGCAGTCATATATCGAGTATCAAATAATTTATTGAGTTACATTAGGTAACAGGGTTATCTACCCCAAACACTTAGCTAACTATAAGAAGTAACATGGTTGACTACTTAACATTTTTATTTAAATAACTAGCTAGTCACCTTGAAAAACCCTAAGTTTTTATTTATTATAGATTTATTAATCAAGTTTTATTTATTTTGGCTATTTTACACCTGATCATAGGTTGACATTTTGTAGATATGCTACACTACTTAAGAACAACATCTTAGAATATTTTCATAATTTTTCAT
The DNA here is from genome assembly GCF_002211085.1 of Panicum hallii. Taxonomy (NCBI): domain Eukaryota; kingdom Viridiplantae; phylum Streptophyta; class Magnoliopsida; order Poales; family Poaceae; genus Panicum; species Panicum hallii. The sequence goes on along the minus strand of NW_020356202.1, from coordinate 121,865 downwards.
GAAATAAAAGCTAGTATAATTAATTATCTTTAGAAACAAACCAAAAATTCATAACTTGGGGTATGACCTTTTATTAATCCTAATATTTTTACCATGGATTACACATTCAAAAAGGAAGCTATGATAAAAATTTCGGATACAAACATCAACAGAAACACCCTTAATTAACAATTTAAGTATTTCATCAACATATAACAAAAAGAACTCGAAATCTAAGCAAATGAACAGTAAAGTACTCGAACTTATTATACAGAACTATACATAGCACATACAATCTAAGTTCCAAATTTCAGCTATAACACATGCCTACAACATGAGATATAATTAAAACACTTATTTCTTAATATTTAATCTACCAGAGAAAATACACACATACAGCTCAAGTGTACTATACAAAAGTAGTCGAATTTAACTCAAGGATTCCAACAAAACTGGTTTGACATTTTACTGAATTTCTACGATTTTCTATGAATTTTTCAAGACAGGAAACACACTCACATGAAATAACAATTACTCCTGATACAAACCGGTCCTTAGATTTTACAGAGAACCCCCTGGAAAGAAAACAATCAACACAATTGAGTCCAATGGCCATGGCCGGCGGTGGGGAGCTCGGGTCTGGCCAAATTCTGGCAACAAGGCTCGCCGGCGGTGAGGGGCAATGGGAGGAAAAGCACGAGGGCACTTCGGGCTACGCACCGGTGGTCTTGGGCGGGCTTGAGATGGCCGGAGGTGGACGGCCGACGTGAGGCCGAGCCGGCGGCCGGTGTGAGCTGCGGCGGCGATGCTCCGACGTCCGGGGAAAGGAGGGGCCAGGCTGGGGAGGTGCGGTGGAGGCCGTGGAAGGTGAGGGCGCTACCAATTTGGGGAGGGAGAGGGCCGAGGAGGCAATCCCGCGGTGGACCGAAGCTCGACGGCGCAAATGGAGGGGTGACGGCAATGGGGCGCGCGAGCAGGGCTTAGGCATCCTTTTTATAGGCAAAAGAGATGGAGGAGGAAGGCCAGGGCGAGCTGAGTCTCGGCTTTGAGCCGCTACGGGGGAGGAGAACCAGAGGAGCACGGCGGCGGTAGAGGCGCCGGCGGGCGGTGCTTGCAGAGCCGCAGGCGGCGTGGCGCGCGGACGAGGTGCCAACAGAGGGGGCTAGGGCGGTGAAGGGACGGTGGAGTGACGCGTGGGCGAGGGAGGAGCAGGAGGTGGCAAGGGGCAGCCGGAAATGGCGGGCGGTGGCGCAGCAGAAGAGGAATAGAGGAGCAGAGGAGACGCCAGAGGAGGGAGGAGGAAGAAAGAGGTCCGAGGGGCTTAACTGGAATTTGCAACAACTTTAGGGACTGCACTGTAAACAGATATTTCCCACTGATCCAGAGCTCAAATGAGAAAATGGTCAAAATGAAAGCTGTAGAACTTTTCGAAACCTATAACTTTGCTTTAGGGCTCAAGTTCAGAAACCTAAAGCACATCGTGTTATTTTACTATTTTGCACTCAATTTAAACTTTACATAAGTTTTGTCCTACTAAAGCAAATTTTACAACTTTTTGGGCTTATCTGCAAGCATTTAATGCTGGTCATGATGACATTTACCTTTTTCACTTTGACCCTTGGTAATTTTTGAAAAGTTACCTTATACTCCAACATAATTACATAAAAAGGTTTGTATTTTCATAAATTTACACAAATACCCTTATTTTCAAAATTTTGCTAGATTTCCACACAATTTCACACATACCACATATTATTTTAAAAGGTTCAACCTATTTGACACTTAGGGTGTCACAATGCAAGGGTGATACAGATGCTTTTCATTTGAAATATGGTGGCAAATTCTGCTTTTTTGACTGTCACCGTCGGTTCTTGTCTCATGATCACCCGTTCAGGAGTCAACGAGATGTCTTTCGCAAGGACACAATCGTTACTAAGGGTCCACCCAAGCGTTTGACCGGTCAAGAGATTGTAGCAAGCCATTGTCGGTTAATTACCACAGATGATGGGTTTGAAGGGGTCAAAGAGGAGCATAATTGGACTCATATAGCTGCTATTTGGAGCCTTCCTTATGCTACTGCTCTGATCCTTCCACATAATTTAGATGTAATGCATCAAGAGCGCAATGTTGCAGAAAGTATAATTAGTATAGTTTTTGATTTGAAAGATAAGACTAAAGATAATTTCAAAGCTCGGCAAGACTTAGCTGAAATATGTGTTCGGCCAACCCTTAATCTGAGACCCAATCAAGCTGGCCATATGGGAAAGCCACGTGCTAAGTACTATCTTAAGTCTGCAGAGAGGAAAGATGTTCTTTTATGGTTGAAGAACCTTAAATTTCCTGATGGATATGCAGCGAATCTGAAACGGGCGGTGAACATTGTAACTGGGAAAATGAATGGTCTGAAAAGTCACGATTGCCATATCATCATGGAAAGGTTGTTGCCTGTGATGCTACGTGGGTACCTCCCTGAAGAAATCTGGACAATGTTGGCCAAGTTAAGTTTTTTCTACAGGCAATTATGTGCAAAAGAAATTAACAAGAATACAATGAGAAAACTGAGTAAGGAAATACCTGTCTTAGTATGTAAGATGGAGAAGGTGTTCCCCCCAGGTTTCATGAATGTAATGCAACACTTGTTAGTGCATTTGCCTTATGAAGCTGAGGTGGGTGGCCCCGTACAATACAGGTGGATGTACTTTGTTGAACGAGACTTAAAGAAGCTCAAAGCAACCATCGGAAATAAAACACGAGTGGAGGGATGCATTGCCGAGGCATTCTATCTTAAGGAGATCTCACACTACACGAGCACATATTTTGCAGAAGAAAATAACATTAATGCTCATATACTGCGCTACCACACCTCGAATGAGACACCGAAGAGCAATCTCAAGCTGTTTCAGTGGACTGGCAAGGCCGTCGGTGCTAGTTTGGTCTATGAAATGTGCATACAAGAATGGAATACTGCATTGTTGTATATGTACACAAATATGGAGGAGATGGAAAAATATTTTGTGTAATTACCATGACATATATCTCATATGTGAAGCACGTTTAGCAATGTACTTGTGCTAAATAAAGAATCTATAGGTTGTTTGATCAAGAACAATGGAGATATGCACGACAACCAACTACTAAACAACTCAAAACCTTACGGCGTGAGGGTTTACGTGGTGGTCCAAATTTTGTCACATGGTTTAGAAGACATGTAAGCATCCTTACTCTAACTACCTTATTTATATAACTCGTTATGAGTTAACAAAATTTTAAAACTTGTAGTGCATGAAGGATAGCAGTGTCCATGATGATCTAAGATAGTTTTCACATGGAAGCACGACTGCTAGGAGTTATGGTTGTTATGACATAAACGGATTTCGGTACCGTTCAACCAAGTTTGAAGCAAAAAATCCACATGCCGCCACAACAAATAGTGGAGTTGTGACCACCGCAAGTGCCTCAGATGGTTCTATCATGGAGTATTTCGGTGTCATTGAGAATATAGTGGAGTTGAAGTTTGAAGGTTCAAAAGATTTAAGAGTTGTGTTATTTTATTGTGATTGCTTCAATACTAAATTAGGTTCTGGGGTAAAGCATAATAAAAAACTTGGTTTAGTAGAGGTGAACCACAAATTGCGACTTTCTGGTTACAATCCATTTGTCCTCACACATCAAGTTGAGATGGTCTATTACATGTCGTATCCATGCCGTTTGGAAAGTTTGGAACCATGATGGATTGTTCAGAGAGTATGTCCTCCAGGTCGATTGCCTATTCCTGGAGATGAAGGTTAAGATGAATGTGAGCTTGATCGTACTGTTCCTGAAGCATTTCAGGAAAATGACTGTGATGGAGCCTTTGAAGTTGATATTGGGATGGCACTTGACAGATTAGATAGTGACACCGGTGATGTAATAGTTTCTGAGGTTCGAAAGAAAAAACGGCCACGTCGTGCAAGTAAAGTAATGTTCACAACGTATGAAACGCGGCATGGTACTACTCATGGTGGCCCCGTAGCTGAAGAAGATGACCCCGAGGAATTTTAACATGTAATGTGATGTTATATGTAGTTTTTCTTAATAGTGTTCTATTTGGTAATTTTGTTATGAAACTTGTTATCTTTTATTTACCATTGCTTCATATGATATTAACTAACCATATTTTATTTTTTTAGGATTAGGTCATTTGTGCACTCTCTGAAGGGGAAGGGAAAGAAGGATGTATCCTCGTCTTCAAGGAGTCAGGGAAAGAAGAATGATGGATCCGCATCTTCAGATAGACCTTCTCTCTTTAGAGGCTGCAGTTCTCATCTGAGCCGAAGAAGTGCACTTCAGCGATGTCTAGATGAGGCTATGCAAGTAAGTCATATGTAGTTTGCATGTGTAATTTATTTTTTAATAACAATAAATATATATTTGTATTTGAACAGCAAGAAGAGGAAGGTAGGGGTGCGGATGAGGAAGAATATGTCGCGAATGTGGATGGCGATGGAGGTAGTGGAGAGGGAGATGGGTGCGAGGATAGAGAAGAGTGCGAGGATGGAGATGATGGAGATGCAGAGGAGGAGGAAGAGGAGGATGAAGAGGAGGATACTGCTGCACAAACTGTGTTCAGGTACTTACGATCATTTCATGAAAAATTTTGTATGAGCTAGCTAACTAATACACCACATTTAGATTTAGAGGCAACAATGTGATGACTCCTGCAGCAACCAATCCAGCAAATCATCGACAGATTAGGCCACATGGGGATTGGTAAGTAATATATTTTATTATTGTGATTATTTTATTTAATATATTATATAGTTCAAGTAAGAAACATGATGGATATCATGTTCTAATTGTAGGCAATGGGATGATATTTGTTGGGAGGGAAGAAATAGGTTAAGACCTGTGAATGCAATATTGGAAACACTTTGTCAGTTTCACTACCCAGGAATGGTCACAGTTGGAGGTGTGCTTCAGCCTGCATTGAAGTGGGAGCATTATAAGCTGCAATCGGATGACCAGGGCATCACGACGGCAGCGAGAGTTTGGAATGAGTTCTGGGTACTTTTTTATCTTAACTTGTCTAACTTGTATAACTAATATCTATTTGATTCATTTATGAGTTGCCTAATGAATTAATTTTTCTTTTTAGGAGAGGTATCGTTTGCCGGAGGGGGAGGAGCAGTGCCTACAAGATAGGGCTCGTTCTGTGTTTGACAAGGCAGCAACGAAGGTGGTAAGGGAAATGATATCCAATGCTCGTATACAGTGCGTTTGTTTATACTACAAGAAAATAAAGCTGCAAGACATGAACAAGAAATTGGGTGCTTCTGAGATATATCTTCGAGAGAATGAGTATCTTGAAGTTGATATTAGCGGTTTGCCTTGGTTGAGAAAGTGTCCGGATGCTTGGCAAGCACTTTGTGCTTATTGGGCTTCACCTAGCTTTGTGGAAAAATCTAGAATGAAGAGAGCTAATCGTCAAGCAGGACCACGGGTAACACAAAGATATGGGGCTGATGGACATCTTCGTTTGGCTCGTCGAATGGTACATGTTTATTGTTTCAATTTGTTTATTATGTGCTTACTTGCAATATCACAATTTTTTCTTTATCAAGAGGCACAAAGTGGGGTGGCACCAAGCTATATTGAAACATACATTCGAGGCCACCACGGCCCAGATCCTACACAGCCAGAGTTGCTTTGCAGTGAGAATGCCACGCAGACTCTAGTTAGTAAAATAATATGATTTCAATTAAGCGATGATTTCAATATAATCTTATTATTGGTTGCCTGAATGGTAGGCGAGATATGGTGATGAAATGGTGGCACATCATGGGGAGGAGTATGATTGGAGGACGAGTGATGTGGATGTCGGTGCATTATACTCAAGTGGGGGAGGGAAGAAACATGGCAGGTTTAGCATGTTGAATGGCGTTATTGATACAAGTGGTGCTTTGAGTGAGGCAAGGCGTTCCCAGTCCACTCAGAATTCTCGGGGCTACCAACGGGAAAGTCAAAGGGAAACTGTAATATCACAATTTTTTCTTTATCAGGAGGCACAAAGTGGGGTGGCACCAAGCTATATTGAAACATACATTCGAGGCCACCACGGCCCAGATCCTACACAGCTAGAGTTGCTTTGCAGTGAGAATGCCACGCAGACTCTGGTTAGTAAAATAATATGATTTCAATTAAGCGATGATTTCAATATAATCTTATTATTGGTTGCCTGAATGGTAGGCGAGATATGGTGATGAAATGGTGGCACATCATGGGGAGGAGTATGATTGGAGGACGAGTGATGTGGATGTTGGTGCATTATACTCAAGCGGGGGAGGGAAGAAACATGGCAGGTTTAGCATGTTGAATGGCGTTATTGATACAAGTGGTGCTTTGAGTGAGGCAAGGCGTTCCCAGTCCACTCAGAATTCTCGGGGCTACCAACGGGAAAGTCAAAGGGAAACTGTAATATCACAATTTTTTCTTTATCAGGAGGCACAAAGTGGGGTGGCACCAAGCTATATTGAAACATACATTCGAGGCCACCACGGCCCAGATCCTACACAGCTAGAGTTGCTTTGCAGTGAGAATGCCACGCAGACTCTGGTTAGTAAAATAATATGATTTCAATTAAGCGATGATTTCAATATAACCTTATTATTGGTTGCCTGAATGGTAGGCGAGATATGGTGATGAAATGGTGGCACATCATGGGGAGGAGTATGATTGGAGGATGAGTGATGTGGATGTTGGTGCATTATACTCAAGCGGGGGAGGGAAGAAACATGGCAGGTTTAGCATGTTGAATGGCGTTATTGATACAAGTGGTGCTTTGAGTGAGGCAAGGTATTCCCAGTCCACTCTGAATTCTCGGGGCTAGCAACGGGAAAGTCAAAGGGAAACTGTAATATCACAATTTTTTCTTTATCAGGAGGCACAAAGTGGGGTGGCACCAAGCTATATTGAAACATACATTCGAGGCCACCACGGCCTAGATCCTACACAGCCAGAGTTGCTTTGCAGTGAGAATGCCACGCAGACTCTGGTTAGTAAAATAATATGATTTCAATTAAGCGATGATTTCAATATAATCTTATTATTGGTTGCCTGAATGGTAGGCGAGATATGGTGATGAAATTGTGGCACATCATGGGGAGGAGTATGATTGGAGGACGAGTGATGTGGATGTCGGTGCATTATACTCAAGCGGGGGAGGGAAGAAACATGGCAGGTTTAGCATGTTGAATGGCGTTGTTGATACAAGTGGTGCTTTGAGTGAGGCAAGGCGTTCCCAGTCCACTCAGAATTCTCGGGGCTACCATTGGGAAAGTCAAAGGGAAAATGTAATATCACAATTTTTTCTTTATCAGGAGGCACAAAGTGGGGTGGCACCAAGCTATATTGAAACATACATTCGAGGCCACCACGGCCCAGATCCTACACAACCAGAGTTGCTTTGCAGTGAGAATGCCACGCAGACTCTGGTTAGTAAAATAATATGATTTCAATTAAGCGATGATTTCAATATAATCTTATTATTGGTTGCCTGAATGGTAGGCGAGATATGGTGATGAAATGGTGGCACATCATGGGGAGGAGTATGATTGGAGGATGAGTGATGTGGATGTCGGTGCATTATACTCAAGCGGGGGAGGGAAGAAACATGGCAGGTTTAGCATGTTGAATGGCGTTATTGATACAAGTGGTGCTTTGAGTGAGGCAAGGTATTCGCAGTCCACTCAGAATTCTTGGGGCTAGCAACGGGAAAGTCAAAGGGAAACTGTAATATCACAATTTTTTCTTTATCAGGAGGCACAAAGTGGGGTGGCACCAAGCTATATTGAAACATACATTCGAGGCCACCACGGCCCAGATCCTACATAGCCAGAGTTGCTTTGCAGTGAGAATGCCACGCAGACTCTGGTTAGTAAAATAATATGATTTCAATTAAGCGATGATTTCAATATAATCTTATTATTGGTTGCCTGAATGGTAGGCGAGATATGGTGATGAAATGGTGGCACATCATGGGGAGGAGTATGATTGGAGGACGAGTGATGTGGATGTCGGTGCATTATACTCAAGCGGGGGAGGGAAGAAACATGGCGGGTTTAGCATGTTGAATGGCGTTATTGATACAAGTGGTGCTTTGAGTGAGGCAAGGTATTCCCAGTCCACTCAGAATTCTCTGGGCTCCCAACGGGAAAGTCAAAGGGAAACTGTAATGCAGTAGGAGATAAGGCAGCATAGAGAGGCGATGCAGAGGCAAGAGGAGTGGGCAAGGCAACAGCATGAGTACATGCAAGGTTTTTTCGCTCAGCATCGACAGATTCAGGTACTATGCAACTTTTATATTTTTTCAAGTCCTTATGCACTTTTCATTGCTATAAGATATTTAATCTACTATCGGTTTTTAGGAAATGCTAGCGGCTACCCTTGGTTCACAATTTAATTTGCCACCTCTTCCTTCGCCTCCTCCTCCACCGCCGAATTTTGTACCATATGTGCGTCTACCGTCTCCACAAGTGGTAATTATATCATATAACTAGCAATGCTCAAATTGTCTTACATATGCGTACTAAATAGATTTAACTTTTTCTATAATCAGGGTTCGACGAGTACTCATCCTCGAGGAGTTTCTGCCAGCCCATCCACGCCACCATCGGCAGCGCATAACATTTCTGGAGGTGACTGCGGCAGCAGACATAACATTACCCCTCCTCCTTGATTTGTGTTTTCGCGTTGTAGGCTCTTGCACTTGCCATGTAGGCCTAGCAGGGGAGCGTGTCGAAAGTCCTTCGCTGGATAACTTGCTTTGGATATGTTATGCTTATGGATATGTATGTTATGTATGTTAAGTAACTGCTTTGGAGGTTATCGACATCATGTGATATCGTTTCTCGTTCTTCAATTATATTTATTGGATGTTGGTGTATTTCATAATTCTGATTGTATGTTGATGGATTATGATATGCTATTGGGCATCAGGTAGCTGCAGCTCCTGGTTGGAGGTGCCAGTATTTTCATCGGCCATACAGCCGACGAAAATAGATTACATTATTTTCGTCGGCCAAAGTAGCCGACGAAAATAGTACCCATAATTTCATCGGCCGTGGGCCGATGAAAATACGCTATATATTTTCGTCGGCTCACGAAGCCGACGAAAATAGTGAAACTCATTTTCGTCGGCTGAGCGGGCCGACGAAACTAGCAGGATGTTTTCGTCAGCTACATCAGCCGACGAAAATAGCTTTATTTTCATCGGCAACCGACGAAAAAGAGCCTATTTTCATCGAGTTTATTTCGTCGGCCTATTTTCGTCGGAAGGCCAACGAAAACAGCTATTTTCATCGGCATTGGGCCTATTTTCGTCAGCTTCTGGCCGACGAAAATGTCCTATTTTCCTGTAGTGGTGGGGCATTCCGCTGCGGCGCTCTGAACTATGCATTGGGAACAACACGATATCTGGGTGACTTAGCGCTCGAGGGTCCAGTGGGGGTCTTCTGTTTCTTCTCGGCATGATGTGCCGTGATGCAATCCTCCTGGGTTAGGGCCATATTAACCAACTCATTGAAATTATTAGCCTTAACAAGGTTTAGGCGTTCCTTGAGCTTGGTACTTAGGCCACGACAAAAACGATCTTGTTTTTTAGCATCCTTGTCAGCATGATAGCCTGCATACTAGCACAGATGATTAAAGATCTGTGCATATTGCAGAACCGTATGGGTGCCTTGGGTGACTGCCAAGAATTCATTCAACTTCCGTTCCATCAGTCCTTCAGGAATATTATGTGCCCTGAAGGCATTCCGAAATTCCTCCCAGGAGATAACATGGCCATTAGGCTGCATGGCGCAATAGTTATCCCACCAAATACGAGCAGCACCACGAAGTTGCTGGGCGGTGAAGTGAACTTTGCTCGAGTCCGCACATGGTATAGTGAGAAGGGCGAACTTCGATTCCATGGTATGAAGCCAGGCATCGGCATCCAAAGGTTATTCAGCCTTACTGAAAAATGGGGGCTGAGTACTAAGGAAATCCTGATAGCTTGCCACTTGGGGGTTGAGGTCATCACGACCTCCTCGTGATTGCTGGCGATGTTGGTTCTGTTGTGCCTGCACTAGTAGATTAAGAAGCTCGGTCTGCCGAGCCATAACCTCGGCTAGATTTGGGGGTGGTGGTGGCGGTTGTTGGGAACCGCTAGCCTGGTCTGGCCTGAAACCTTCAGGAGTTCCACGCGTAGCGCCAACCATCTGAAAAACATGGAAGATGTCCATTACATCAGGTTATTCTTGCTTCCATTTTTAGATCATACCGCACCAAAAAGGAATAGATAGAGAGATAGTACAACAGATTGATAGATCGATAGATTACTTGAACAGAAACTTGAGTTTATAGATCATAACTGGCGGTCTATATCTTACATTCTAGTAATGTACTAATTACCATTCAACCATACCTACTCTTGCCACGTATACTACAACAAGTGGCCCTTAGGTCAAGCTAGATTACACACTCCCTATGTCACACCATGGTACACTAGACACATCTAAGATATCGACGACAAAGATGAATTAGAAGTCGTCGAGGTTGCCCACAGAAGATTGGCTGCCAGATGAAGAATGGCTGCCAGAAGATGAATGATTGGGCTGAGGATTTGGTTCTGGATTTCCATATTCTGAATCTATCTCAGATACACCTTTAATTTCCTCGGGTTCTTCTTCTGAATCTTCTTCTTCTTCTAACTCATTCGGCACAAGAGGAGGCATTTGCTGTTCTTGGAGCATCTCAATATGTCCAAGGGCATCACCTAACTCCTGGTTCAAGTCATGGACTTGTTCCTGCAAAAAGTCAATTGCGGTGTTGCGCTGGAGAATTTGAGCATCACCCTCCAGGATCTGCACCTCCAAATGTCCAATAGTAATATCCCTTCCAGCAATTCCCTGACCAAGCGAATGGATCTGGTCATCTTTCAGAGTAAGATCCCTATGAAAATCTTGGGCCAGATTCACCATTTCGTCCGTACTCTTTTGCGTAAGTGACTGGAAGCGATACTGAGCATTCATATACCTAATTACTGCCTTGAGAGTGTCTTCGGCGAAATTTCCAACTAAATGTCCGAAATAGTTTGTTCTGTAGTTCCACTTAGCATCATGTGCAAAAACTGCCGGGAACAGTCCAATGGGATAGGCTGCGACTTCCTCTGGATGCTGTTCACAAAAGGTGGTAATAGCCTTAAGGGCTACTGCTTCAAAGGTGTCCACAAGATGATATCCGACAACCTCTATCTCAAGAGATTGCCACCCAAGGATAGGATGTTGGGGAACGGTGACAGTGACATGGCATCGAGGGACTCCGTCCTCAATATACTCACGACCCTTATATTGGGGTGGGTACCGATAGTGGAATATATGAAGTGTATCCCACAAGATTTTCGGAAACCCTTCCCAATGTAGACAAGCGGTGTGAGCATATCCCTCAGCATCCCAATAAATCCTCTGAACATCTGCCATCTGAATTGAAAGGATTCAAATGTTAGATAGGATGTAAATTTCCTGAAGTTTGATAAAGGTGGTGGAAAGATGTGAAATGCTGGAATGCATCAAGATATACATCCAACTAAGAACTTCCAAGGTAAATGGAACAAGATATTTGATTCTAGTCATAGCAAGAACTAGAGATCAGATAGTTATGATAGATTTGGCAGATGAAACAAGATACTGAGATGCTAAACCCTATGGCTGTGTGATCATTTCTAGGCTGTACTTGTGGATAACCATACTCTAAGTATCCCCATAACAAGTTCTAATTTACAATCAATCCAAAAATGCATGCACGCACTAACGTCCTCACAAACCAAAATAACTGCCAAATATCTTTGGACTTACGTGGTTAATTACGGTGGCATACTATAGATACATCTCTCCCTATAGTATCTAGTCGACAAATCCTAACCGTTCAGAACCTATCGAATCATGGTTAGCGTACCTGCAGAAAACCACAATATATATCATGAACCTTTCATGCCATCATTTCATGAAAGCGGTTCCCAATCATTACTGTTCACTATAAAAACAGCATCTGTACAATTACCACCGTACAGACAACGTTAACATACGTTATCGAAACAATGTATTCACGGGGCTACCGCAAAAATGCGGGGGTATGAACAGCAATCGCCATACCCTGCGCCTAACCATATACTCCCAATATAATCAACCTAAGTTGATATATTGGCAGCATCTCAAGTAGGCCACTGCTTGAGAAACAGCATTCGGTTTGCATCACGGACGGGAAGGCTAACTCCCCAGTTAGCTGAGGATCCTTACCTTCTTACCTCATCATCGAAGTGTCATTACAGAATATAAAGTTGGGTTGTGCATGAATTTAAGTTTTGATAGAAAATTAATGCTGGAAGTTAGAGTTATATATATATACTATAGCCGCCCCTGATTCCCTTAATAAATATCACCCTAGGGCTTTACATACTAAGCACAATCCTTAATGAAACCAACGTAATTTTGCAAAATACTTTGTTGGTCCAATTTTATACTAAAAGCATTTTTAAGGCAATTCATATCTCCGGGGTACACTTGTTAGCTCTGATACCAACTGTGGCAGAATCAACCTGAATTACACCGGCTCAAGTGCGCTGATCCTTTCTCGGAAGGCATTAAAAGCTCAACCACAGTTCAAATGGTGTAACCCCGTGGTCTGTCGGGTAAAGTCCCGATAAAACCACCTATCACAGGATCAAAATAAGGTACCTCGCACGAAGGCGAGTCCAGAGATACAACTGCCAACCATTTTTACATCATAGGCATAATATTACATTAGTATTCAAACATCATAGCAAGACCTACCTAGTACGAATTTGTACAACACTATTTAGGTTAAAGTATCTGCAGTGAAAAACAAAACGCGATACTACCAGACGTCGCGGAACGGATATTGAGCTAAGCCCAAGCTCCACATCACTCGGAGGGACCTATGTTGGCCGGGGACGGATCCCACTCCACGAACCAACCATCGGGAAGAGCATAGGGCCATGGCACGAGCAGAGTAGAGCCCACAGGGGGATTACCTGAACAAAAGTCACATTGCAAGGCTGAGTATACTAATACTCAGCAAGGCTTACCCGTTTCATGGTATACTTAGCCATGTAACTAGACTATGACAGCTTTTAATTGTTCTGGATATAGTTTTCAGCTGAAAGGCAACAAAGAGTAGATCCTTAATTTCAACTTTTAGCTTTCAGGTTCTAGTTGATTATCCATTCTAGGTAAGAAACTATAACTATTCAAGCATGGTAGAATCTTTTAAACAAACATCATTTTTGATAACCATAAGGTTGCTCTTGTTACTCTATGTGGCAAAAGGATCAAGCAGTCTTAATCTCCGCGAGAAACAGACGATTCTGAATCAAATTTCATAACCTTGCAAGGGTGAACCTAACTCACACGCTTGGAACATCCAATGATTGTTCCAAAGCAACCGTTTGCCTTTCATTCCGACTCGTGGATCAGGGCCACCAGAAGCGACTGTAGGACCATACGCACATGCAATGTGTAGGATGTATGTCTGTAGCGCGACTACATGACCATACTCTGGTCCGCCTGTGCGAAACGTACTCCTACAGTGTGCGTGGCTGTAGGACATACTCTCGTCCGCTGCAGAACGTATCCCCGTACGTCGGTGCATGTGTGAAAAACCAAATTACGAGTGGTGGGAGGTATGTCCACTCCTCGGGCCGATCGGTTACTAGGCTTACCGCTTACCATATTTCGCGGCGTGTGGCTAGTACTTTCAAACGCTTAACCACCGCTACCACACACTGCGACCTTAGCAACTTTTATCAACATAGATGGGGTTTTTACCAAGGTCATAAATCATAATCACAACCCCGTCCGGTATCCTTATAGTGGTTGCAGGAATATAAATATTGCAACTCCTATAAAGCTTGCGAGTGACAGGGAATCACTCGACTTCTACCGGTCCTATTAGCTTAGCAGCTAGTCGGACTCAAGTTTTAGTATTTAATACATAGGTTTCTAGGAATATGCAACTAGGGTTTCAAACACAATTCCTAGAAACTTAAATGCACAAGTAGATATACCAAAATATATATAGATTGCAGTGTAGTAAAAATAGCGGTTTATGTCCGGGGCTTGCCTTCGTTAGTGGGGCTGGGGTCAGAGATGTCAATACTAAAATTTTCCGAACCGGGGTTTGGGGTTTCAGTTATATCTCTGATGATTTTCCCGGGGTCTTCAGAATTATCCCCTTCTGGTTCCGGGATCAGCTGGTAGTCTCCGTCAGCAAGAGTTGTCGAGTCTATATGATATGCAAATATTACAGTTACGGAAACGCACATGTTTTCATTTTATTTCACGATAAAGTTGCAATCCAATAACTCAATAGTCAAAGCATCACAAAGCAAGGATTTGAATTCTAAGGTTTCTACTTCTTGTAAATTAACTTATGGTAACAAGTTTGATTTTTATTTTGAAATCCACAAAGGCTATGGCCTTGAATTATTGTGCATAAGCTTACTTCTAACAGATAAGCTTACTATGAATTGTTCATAATTTTCTGAAAACAGAAACTAAAGTATTTGAATTAAGTTCAAATTTTAAGTTTAAATTCAAATTTTAGACAAAACAGTGCCATAATTTCTTGAAAAAATCTACCATGAACTACTCAATTACAAAACATCTATGGTCAAAAGATCTAGGCATGAAAACCTTTGTAACATGCTTGAATAAATTTAAACCATTTCAAGCTTGATTTGCATAAGTTTAAATTAGCTTAAGCTAGGGTTCAGTATTGTAAGTGAAATGTGCACATAAGCTCACTCATACTCTAAACAGGCTACACACCAAAAATTACAAGCAATACAGCTAACATGCAAAAGTTATACCTAAGACACCCTTTTGCTAAACTTTAAAATAGCTGTAAAAGCATTTAGTTTTACACTAAACTCTAGTAACAAAAGTTATAGAATTTACTTCAAAGATTCAAACAAAACTGGTTTGACATTTTTCTGAATTTCCTACGAATTTCTACAAATTTCTAAAGATAACTGATTTTGAATTGAGGGGAGGGACTGAAATCTTGCAGTCAGACCCTCAGAAAGAATTAACTCAAAGCAATTGGGTCCTTGGCTCGTCGGGGAAGAGAAGCCGAGGTGCACTGGCTAAATTTCGGTGATGGTGGTTGCTGGCGGAGAGAGGGAACCGGCCAGGAAGGTTCAGGGAACTAGGGCGAACCTTGCTGGGGGTGATGTGCAAGTCGGAGTTGACCGGAGGGGTTGGAACGGCGGCGTCCCGAGACGGTAGCGATGGAGCTTGATCACGGCAACGGTGTTCCGGCGTGCTGGAGCTTGGAAATGGGTGAGGGTGTGGTCTAGGAGCTGCGCCAGGGTGATGTGGTTCGGGTGGTACGCTTGTCGAGGGTGGAGAACGATGGGAGCGGCGGGTCGACGGTGAGCCGAACGGCAGCGGAGAAGAACCGCGACGGCAAGCGTCGGTAGAGCAATCTAGTGGGGAATTGGCGTCGGGGTAAGTTCGGGGAGCACAGTGGGCGATGAGGAAGCTTGCTCAGGGGTCAATTTGAGCAGGGGCAGGCTGACGGTGGCTGCCCACGGGGAGCAGAGCTCGCCGGGGACGAAGGTTGGGCGGCAATGGTGGATCCGGGGCTTGCGATCTTGTTCTGCGCTTATGAAGTGGTGTAATAGCACAACAGTGAGCTCAAGAAGCACCGGGGCAAGAAAAGAGAGGGTTTTATAGGCTGCTGGAGTGCTGGCCACGGCAACAGCAAGGTGGCGGCTCGGTCGGGCGGCGGAGGTCCTGTGAAGTAGTCGAGCAGAGGAAGAAGAGGGCAACAGTGGGCGTGTGAAGGGGTAGAAGAAGTCAAAGAGCATCATGGGGGCGTGCCTCAGGATCAGGAGAGGGCACGGTGAGCAGTAGTTGCTGCTGTCGACCGGCGTCGCAGCGTGGCGGCCGGGCGGAGCTCGGGCAAAGACCGGGCGGCGTGGCGCGCGCGGAAGAAAGCCAGAGGGGAGGAGCTAGAGCGGCGGCCAGCTTGAAGATGACGCGTGGGAGCTACTAGAGTAGAAAATGGTGCCGGTAGAGCGGCAGCGGCGGTGAGCGGCGGCGGCGATAGCTAGCAGCTCCTGGCGGCTCGGGCGGCGGCGTGGCACGCTCGGGGAAAGCCAGCAAAGAGGGGCTAAGGCAGTGGGCGAGCTCGGGGGCGACACGTGGAGCGGCGCTAGAGCAGGGGTAGCCTCGGGCGGCACGACACGACGGCCTGCGGCGGCGCTGTCGCGCAGCAGAGGAGGGGGACACAGGAAGAAGAAGGGGGGGCGCCAGGGACTGTTGTGGGATTTCAAAATCTCTAGGGACCTCACTGTAAAGCTAGATTTTCTCACTATTTTATACTTCAAATGAGAAAATGGTAAAAATAAAAGTTGTAGAACTTTTCAAACCCTACAACTTATATTTAGGGTTTAGCTTTAAAAGCTCAAGGGATGGAGTTTTATTTTAAAACTTTAGACTCAATTCAAACTTTTCAATGTTTTTGTCCTTAGTTAGGTAAATTCCATATACTTTTGGACTGGATTGCAAGTTTAGGTAATGTAATGATGACTATCACTTTTACACTTTGAACCCTAGTCAAAATTGGAAGTTACATGTGTAATTTAAACACTTTGCATAAAAGGACTTATATTTTTGAAAAATCACACTTAGGTCCTTATTTTCACACATTCATTCAATTTCACACAATTCCATTACACACATTATACACATTACACATTCTTTTCCTAGTGTTTTAGAATTTTGACACCTAGGGTGTCACAATGATATCGTACATAACCCCATCCGTTATCCTTATAGTGATTGCAGAATGGTAAACAATCAACTCCTATATCGCGTAAGTGATAGGAAATCACTCGACTTCTGCCGGTCCTATTAGCAGAGCATCTATTCTGTAAAACTCAAAAAAACATTACATAGGTTTCTGAGTTTCATGCATCTAGGATTTCATTACAACTCCTAAAACTTAATGCACAATATAGATATATAATATAATAAGTGCATAATTTGAAAAACTGGGTTATGCACCGGGGCTTGCCTTCTTGGGTGAGGCTGGGGTCAGGACTGTCAACAACTTCCAGACTTTGGTTCGGGGCTTCAGTAAGATCATCTACGACGTTCACTTGGTCTTCAGATATACCCTGCTCGGGTTCCGGGACCAATTCGTAGGTTCCGTCTTCAAGCGTCGTAGATTCTACATGATATGCAATGATTTGAAGCAATGGTTATTATCTTGTTTTCATGATAAAGTTGCAATCCAGCAAGAAAACATTCAATTCATCACGTCCAGACTTAACTAGTTTGTACAAACAGCAAAAAGATTTTTGAAACTAAACTTAAGTAGAGATTTTGGTGTAAAAACTTTGTTCAGAACGATTATTTGGTGAAGGTTACAGAGCTGATTGGATCTACTTAACAGCATGTTTTTGAGACAGCTTATCTAGCTGATTGGGGGTGTGCATTGGCTGTGATTTTTCTTCAGCAAAAGTAGTCGATAAAGGTGTAGCTGATCGACATGTAGTCGATGGGCGTGTGGCCGATGGGTGTGTAGCTGACGGGCGTGTATTTTGCAAACAAAACCCTTGAATGAGACAGAGACTTGCATTGGGGTCCCTAATCTACTTAAACAGAAGAAGTCGAGTGGCGGTGATTAAAATCCCACGAGGAGGCTTACTAGCGGCGAAGAAAAAGTGGGGAAAAAGGTTCAGGAACTCACAGCGGACTTGGGGTGGTTGGAATCGTAAAAGGGAAGCTCAGAGGCGGCGGTTCGACTAGATGCAAAGCCGACGCGGTGAGGTACCGAGGGCGGCGATGGCGGTCCGGCGACTGGAGCGCAGTAAGGTGAAGGAAATTGGTCAAGGGGCTTTGGCGTGGTGATGTATTGCTGATGGTGCTCTTGGTGAGGGCGGAGAAGGGGTGGAACTTCGGTTCAGCTAGAATTAGCACGGCGGCGGAGAGTGAGATTCGATGGTGTGGTGTTCTGGTCTGCGCGTGCGCGGTAGGAGGAAGAACAGCGGGTCAAGAAGGTGCAGTGATATGCGGCGATGCTGGTGGAGCATGAAATCGGAGAGGAGGAACGGCGGAGATGGCTGACGGCTGATGGCGGTGGACAGAGAAGCTCCGGCGAAGTAGTCGAGCGGAGCAGAGAACAGGAATGCGGTGCGTGCGAGGGAACGGAGGAAAGGAGAAGTTCCCTAGGCATGTTCCAACGCTAAAAAGGGGCGCGGGCGGGCGGCAAACAGCTGCTGGCAGTCGACGGCGCGCGTGGCGGCTCGGGCAAGCGGCGGCGCGACGCGTCTGCAGGAGGAGAAGCCAGCGGGGTCGGTTAAGCGGCGGGCGGGCGAGCTGGTGGCCGGTGGCGCTGGAAAAGCGGCGAAA
Organism: Panicum hallii; assembly: GCF_002211085.1. NCBI lineage: Eukaryota > Viridiplantae > Streptophyta > Magnoliopsida > Poales > Poaceae > Panicum > Panicum hallii. The sequence continues at coordinate 103,431 of NW_020356202.1, read as the reverse complement.
GGGCAGCTGGTGGCGAGGGAAAACATCGACGATGGGCAGTGGGTGGTGCTGCAGAGAAACAGAGAGGGGGAAGCAGGATGAAGAAGATGAGGACCTATTCGTAATTTTGCAAAAGCTCAAGGAGTTCACTGTAAAGTAAACTTTCCTTTTAAACCATAGTTCAAATGAAAACATGCCCAAAATAAAAAGTGTAGAGCTTAAAAAGATCTACCACTTTTGTGACAGTTCGTGTACTTGTAATGCTAGACCTATATTTTGTTAGTGTGAAATATGTGTTTGTTAAGTGTAAAGCTGGTGTGTGTTTGTGTGAAGCTTTTGAAAATTTAAAAGTGCAAGTTAAAAGGGTAACTTTTGGTCATTTATGTAATTTTATAAAAGTACAAGTCTTTTGCAAACATGTTTTTCTTATTTTACCCTTTGTAAAAATATATATATAAATCCAAAAGCTTTATTTGAAATGTATATGTTAAATTGTGTAAAAATTGTGGGTAAAGTGGTCAAACTAAGGGCATTTATGTAATTTTATAAAAGTACAAGTCTTTTTATGCAAAATAGGTGGTTTACAAAAGTAACTTTCCGAATTTACTAGAGGCAAAAGGGTAATAATATAAGAAATTATGACTTACATAGCAACCGGCAAATAGGCCCAAGGTTATATGTAATTTACACTAACAATGACAAAGATTTTGTAAAATTCAAAGTTAGTCCAAGTCTTAAAGTAAAACTCCATATTTTGAGTTTTGGAGTTAAAACCCTAAAACAAAGTTGTAGAGTTTGAAAAGATGTACAACTTTCATTTTGGTCACATCTTTGTTTGAGCCCTAGAACAGTGGTTAAATTCTTCTTTACCGGGAGGTCCCTGCAATTCTCTAAAATTATGAATAAGTCCTTGAGAAACTCCCTTTCTCTTCCTCCTCTGGCGCTGCTCTGTTTCTGGCCACCCTCTGCAATTCTCGCTGCTGTTTCCGGCCGCCCTTGCCACCTCCTGCTGCAAAAATTCCACGCGCCGCTATCCCCTCCGCTCCTTCTCCTCTGTTCTTCTTTATCTGCTGTGCCGCTTTCCTTTTTCCACAGGCGGCATCTCTATCCAAATGCTCTTTCCCTTCCTCTCTCCTTCTGTTCAGTTCCAGGCGCAGCGCACAGGCGCGGGGGCGGTCCAGCGTGGGCCCCGAGCGGCGCGGCCAAGGGCGCTGGCTCAGCGCGGCGGACGGCGAGCGAGCAGGTGTGGGCAGGCGAGGCTCGGGCTCGTGCGCGCGAGCGGCAGTGCAAGGCGCTGGGCGGGCCGTGGTAGGTGCAGGCGCATAGAGCGGCGGGGCTAGAGCGAGCGGCCCAGGCGAGCTGCGGGTCCAGCAGCGGTAGGCGGCCGCGGCTCGGCCGGTGGGCAGGCGGAGCGGGCCCAGGCGCGCGGCAGGCTCGGACGGAGGCTGTCGGCGCTGGTTCGACCGGAACAGCCCGCGCGCCTGAGCTCCAACGTTGCTCTGGTTTCCCCACCGTCGAGGACCTCCTTTTGGCTCTCCTGCTCGCCTTCTGACCCCCAAAACGGACTCCCGGTGAACGGCTCGAGTTCCCCGGCCCACGGCATGACCTCCTCCCATTGGAACCGAGCCCCCACAGCGCCTCCTCTGCTTCAAGCTCACAGGAAGGACCTCGTGCAACAATTGGAACAACTCCAGGGGGTTTTCTGCACTGTCATAGACTCATAGGTATAGTCTTTTATGGACCTAGTCGTATAAAGCTTTAAAAATTCATAGAAAGTAGTATATAAATCGTAAATTATCAAATGAAGATGTTTTGGGATCCTTGTGAGTAGGTCTATGCAGTATGTGTATAATTTTGTATGTGTTAGTAGAAAAATTTTGCTCTAGTTTAAATATTATTTTAAGTGGTTGCAAGCTTTGAAAATTGCATAGCAAGTAATAGAAAATGGTATAAATTGTCACACCCGATTTATAAGAACATAAATCGAGCAATCATATATGCGCCAGGATCAAGTCACGCATATATACAACAGATTATCAAGATATCACAACACATGTCATGAATAAAAGTATATAAATTATAAAATGAATATCTTTATTACAACTGAATCAAGGAGCAGTTCAAGGAATGTGGAAGCGTAAAATAAATACATGAAGAGCAGGGCGCCACAGGGACGTCGACTGGGAGACAAACGCCTAGAAGTCGTCGAAGCCGCTGACGTAGTCCTCCACGTTGCCGGGCACTGAGCAGCAGTCGAAGATATCCAAGAGAACAGAAGAGAAGAGAGGCAAGGGTGAGTACAAACTCGTACTCAACAATTATAACACAAACTATGAGGCTCTAGGCTAGCTGACTCAACTGCATTAGCTTTTAGTCTTGGCAAATTTTATTAAAAATATTTACTACAGTGGATGAATTACCATAAACCCGAATTGCATAAGAAATTAATCAATATTAATTAAGAACTACTGAGAAACCATCCAAACCAAAACCACCCGGGGAAACCTCCCTAATCAAAGGTTGATAACCCCACTAATCAAAAGGAGGATCTGGGCCGCTCATGACTGTGAGCACAGCTGATATATCAGTTTTACACTCTCGAGAGGTTGCACAACTTTACCCACAAGTCGTGAGCTACGCTAGTTGTTCATCACACTTCCTTAGGTGAGATGGCTAGCAAGCACACTACGAGACCGTTACAAAGGATCACGTTGGTAAGGTGTAACCGCTAAGGATTCTGGATCAGCGACGATGTTAGCTAAGTTGTTTTAAGGTGTAACCGCTGGTCGTCAGTGACCATTTCCGCGGCGGCGCGCGGCTCGGGCTCGTCGGAGCTCGGCGTTCCCGCCGCTCCGGGGGTCGAATCTTCACGACTTCAAGCCGGGAAGCATCACCGTGGCTTAGGGGGTTGACCTAGGGCTACAGCTGGGCCTAAAGAGGCTCGGGTTTCGCGCTCCATGGTTCGGGGCGGAGGACATCGCCGGCGAGCGATGTTCCAGGGGCTAGGGTGGATCCTAGGCCACAGAATCTGGCGCATAGACTTCAGGAAGAGAGTGTGATGCTCACCAGGGGTTGCGGGGGCCCAAGCTACGATGGAAAGAGGAGGACGACGACGGCCGGCGGTGAAGGGCTTGGGCTCTCGCGGAGGAGGGTGATGCCGAGGTGGCCGGGGTCTTTGGCTGGCGTAGATCGGCTCCGGGGACTCCTGTGGAGGTGGTCAAAGGGTTAAGACGGGTCGGGATGCAATGACGGTGAGGAATTCTGACGGCGGAGCGGCTCATCGGAGAATGTTCCTTCGGGAAATTCAGTTGACTCCGAGGTGTAGGGCTTTGATGCTGGGCTCGTGGAGCTTCGGGATGGCGAGGGGGAGCTTTTGCGGGGGATGTGGTGGTCCGGGGTGTGACGGAACGGCCGGTCGACGGTGAGGCCGATGCGTCTGCGCGGCGGAGGGAGAAAAGAGGCGGCGGCTAGCTAGGGTTTGGGGCAGCGCTGGCGTGCAGGATAAGGCGCAGGGGTTCGGCGGGGCGGTTTAAAGGGAAGAGCCGGGGATCGCGGGGGAACGTTCGGAAAGAGACCTCACCGGAGACTTCGGGCGCGGCGTTGAGCGGAGCAGAATAGAACGGAGGAGGAAGGAGAAGGGGATGACCAGTGGGGCCGCTAGGTCAGAGAGGGGAAGCGAGGGAGTGGCGCGCGGGTGGGGAGGCCGAGCTGGCTGGCTGCTGGGCCGAGCTGAGTTCGGGCGTGGGAAGGGAATGGGCCGGGGCGCGGCCCACGCGGGAGGGAGAGAGGAGAGGGGGCCCGAGGGGAAAAGCAGAGGGGAAGAGAGGTAACTGGGCCGGGCCTATGGGGTTTGGTTTGCTTCCTTCCCTTTTCTCTTTTCTTTTCTATACTCAAACATTCAAACAAAGCCATTTGAAATCAAACTAATTTGAATTCCAATCCTATACACTCAACACAAGAAAAATAATGCCCCAGCATGAATGCACAAACATGTTGACCTTATAATAAATTTTATCTTCTTGTGTTATAAAATTACTTTAAATGCCACAAAATTGGAGAAAAACCCTAAAAATTTTATTTGAGTCAAAATAAATTCATTAAAATTTAAGGAAATTACCTTAGGGTGTTACATAAATGTAAAGCAAGTTGGATTAATTTTGTTCTAGCATGAGGAACTTAGGAAAAAGAATTAATCTACTGTTTGATTAATGCTTTTATGATGTTTTGATTTAATCATGAATAATACTTGTTTTAGCTTGTTATTTAATATCTACAGTTCTGGAAGTCAAAAATTTATGAAATTTAAGTAGTAACTTACTCTTTTGCATGTTTAGTTCACTGTAAAAATTTCGTGCCCAGAGACTATGTGCATGTTTGTAAATCTATTTTTATTCAGTTATCTTGTTGAGGCTAAAATAAATACTTTAGGTCGACAATAAATGCTGGTGAACTGTTTTACACTCCTTATCGGTGTGTTATCATGCAAGTTAATCTGTGTTACCAAATTCTTGCTGCATGCCAAGTTACGGCATTTATTTGATTCCTAGATATAGTTTTCTTGTTAAATGTCGCTAAGAAGTGTTTTTCTACCTGTGAATCTCAGTAGCTGATCCTTGTTCCTAAATAAGTCATGTTACAACATGAATTAGGGTTACAACGAGTGTCTCTGTGTGGTTGCTCAAATTCCGAGCATATGCTTTAAAAGTTGATTGCTTAAGCATGGTATTGTTTGTATGCTTGTTAAAACTATCTCGCAACCTTAAAACAACTTAGCTAACATACCTAAAACCATGTGACTCTTGTGACATGATGAACGACTTGAAATGATTTAAGAACCATTAAAGGCTATATTTACTCCTGTATGCTTATTATTACAATATGTTTCTTGTGCCGCTTGTTTGAATCTTAATTAGACTTGTTGTACAACTTTAAAGCATAAGAGAGGTCTACTTTGAACGTGAAATGTTTGATTTATCTTTAGCCTACTATTTATGTGACGCTAAACTTAATTAGCTATTGGTAGCCAAAGTCCTTGCCATAGATTGACTAAAGATAAATTGTGCACCATGCCTGATGTACTTGCTGCCCCTATGGCAGACTTTTTGTGATGATTGATTAACCCTTATTCATATGGATGCTCATACCTTTGCTTTGGTCTTGATTACAATCTTGTTAGAGCCCCTTCTTACGTAAAGATCCTAGTCTACCTCATGTATCGACTACTTAGTTGATACACCTTTGTAACTAGGTTTAGCAATCGGCTACTAGTTCAGCCGATTTTCGATAGGCGTGACCCTATCGGCCATGAGCCTCTTGACTTCTTCCCTACCGGCAAAAGCCCCTCAGCCCGATGTTAACCACTCTATCGGTCCGATCCGATGTTAGTGCCCTGACCGACCTGGTCCGATCTAAACAACCACGCCGGCTATGCATCAATCGGTTGTTTGCTGATATCATCGAACCACTCAAACACTGATTACTCCGGTTAACACTCCAGTCAAGAATCGGATAGGCACATGCAATAGAGAATGTAATTATCGGTTAAGCACAGCCAGTACAGCATAGGGAATCGGCTACTTGTGCCGATTCACAGATCTAATGCATGCGCACATATTAGCTCGGCCAATGCTCACACTTTCGACTAGTTTACCAATGCGCAATCAAATAGTTACTTACCCTGATCGACTAGCATGCTGATGTTCACAGATCGACTAGTTTGCTAAAAACACAAATTGGCTATGCCAATGCGCACAGTGATCAACTAGCCATCCGATTTAGATAACGTATCGGCTGCACATAGTCGATGCACACACGATCTTAGAGTTCTGTTACCCATTGATCTAAGCCGATTCCAGTTGTTTCCCATAGCGGTCAATTATGGCCAGTCAATCCTTAGTTTTCCCATCTTTATCCACACACTGTTATCAGCCGATTTATCGGCTGAGAGATCGACTATATGCTTACCGGTTACATACCTTCAACCACGTCCTCTTTAGGCTAATTCCGCACTTATGGTCCCACCAACCTAGTTTAATATTAGTGTTTTGTTACATCTAATTCTTGAAATAGGTCTAACTTAGATAACCCCATCGGCTGTACGGCACTCAATTGTTGTGTTGACGTAATCCAGCCGATGCAACCACACCTAGTTACCTAGGATAACATTTAAGCACATCTCAGTTAAGACACAACTGCTTTAGGAAACACCCCTTTGCTAAAGTAATCGATGTTTTCGTTGATTAATTAGGAAACCGATGCACCTATCCATCGGCTACACAGGCCAAAATATACAAAACTAGATCAGTAAGATAGCACAGTAGACACGCCTCTGTTAGACATAACCAAAGCATGTCAATCGGCTAAACCTGATGCATCCTCATCGGTTAAGGCCAAGACCTATACACCAACCAATTAGATAACCAAACATGCTACCTAATGAAGTTAGTATAGATGTTTAGGGTAACCCACCCTGTTGCTTAACGTAACTAGTTAGTTTAGTTGATACTCAATAAATGACTGCCCAGTACAGGGTAGTTAGGTTGTTTATTGAAATGTAATATTCTTTTATTTGGATTGCAACTTTATTGTGAATTAAATTAAAAGTATATGCATTCCATAATTTATACCTTTGTACGTCATGTAGACTCGACCACTCTCGCCGACGGAGATTACCAGCTAATCCCGGAACCAGAAGGAGGTTATTCTGAAGACCCTGGGAACCTCATCTCGGAATTCTCTGAAGCCCCGAACCAAGGTTCGGAAGATATTAACTTGACTGACCCCAGCCCCACCAACGAAGGCAAGCCCCGGACATAACCCCTACTTTATTACACTGCAATCTATACTATTTATATATATATCTTTATGCATTAAGTTCTTAGGAGTTGTTTGGAAACCTTAGTTGCATAACTCCAGGAACCTATGTACTGAACACTAGAATTTGAGTCCGAATAGCTGCTCTGCTTATAGGACCGGTAGAAGTCGAGTGATTTCCTGTCACTCGCGCGATATAAGAATTGTAATGTTTACATTCTTGTTATCAATATAAGGATGACGGACGGGAGTTTTATGAGGTATCATGGTTGAGATGATACCCCGTCTGTGTTGTGGAACTTGATAAGACCGCAGTGTGTGGTAGCGGTGGTTAAGCGTTTGAAAGTACTAGCCACATGCCGTGAAATATGGTAAGCGGTAAGCCTAGTAACCAATCGGCCCGAGGAGTGGACATACCCCCCACCACATGTATTTGGTTCTTTTGGTTACTTTGTTCGACGTGTAGGAATACGTGTTGCTGGGCAACCAGGAGTACGGGTTTTGTGCTCGCGCTACAGACGTACGTCCTGCACTTTGGAAGTGCGTATGATCCTGCAGTCACTTGTGGTGGATCTGATCCACGAGTCGGAATGAAAGGCAAACGGTTGCTTCGGAACGACCCTTTGGTGTTCCAACGTGTGTGTTAGGTTTATCCTTGCAAGGTTGAATTTCGATTCAGGAATCGTCCGCCTCTCACGATGAATGAGACTGCTTGATCCCTTTACCACATAGAGTAAGAAGTGTAACTAATGATGGAACAATCTTGATGGATGATAATCTCTACCTTGCTTGCTTAGTGTAGGTGCTAATCTAGAATGGATAATCAATTAGAACCTGAAAGATAAAAGTTGAAATTAAGGATCTACTCTTTGTTGCTTTTCAGCTGAAACTAAACCTAGAACCATTACAAGCCTTCATAAGTCTAGTTACATGGCTAAGTATACCATGAGACAGGTCAGCCTTGCTAGTTATATGTTTTTCAGGTAATGCCTTTGAAGACTCTACTCTTCCCCTGTCTTGGCCCTATGCTCTTCCAGATGGTTGGTCCACGGAATGGGATCCGTCCCCGGCCAACACTGATGATATCGAGTGATGTCGTGCCCAGGCTTAGCATGACATCCGTCTTGACGACGTGCTGTAGATCATCGCGTATGTTTTCCTCTGCCAAAAATCATAGCTTTAACAGTTTGTAATGTTTTCTCTATGTTCGAAACTTCGTATTACTTTTATAAACTCTTGTAATGTAATTTCCTTTGATGTAAAATATGATGGTGCCTGTATCTCTGGACTCACCTTCGTGTGAGGTAACCTTATTTGATCCTGTGTATCGGTGGTTTATCGGGACGTTACCCGACAGGCCAAGGGATTATACCGTTTGAAGCACGTCGGAGCCCTCGGGAGTGGACTCACGTACTTGAACCGGTATAATTCAGGTTGGTTCTGCCACAACTTTACTTTAGGGTCCAGCTTCAAAATAGCTAGGGTTTTTAAACTATTTCAAAATCTGACAAACTATGCAATTTTTCACATTTCAAATGAAACCTTAAGCTAATTCCACTTCTTACAGCGGTTAAAAAGTGAAAAATCACATTTGCAAATTAACCCTTCACACATTTTTGAAATTACCTCCCATTTGTACACAATTTACAAAAAGAACCCTAATTTTTCCAATATTACAAAAAATACCCCTTTAACGTATATTTAAGTTTTTAAAGTCATTCATCAAAACAAACACACACTTCACACTAACAAGCACAACTTATACAAGAAATTAGCGTGCCTAGCTCCTATGTATCTTAAATGTCACAGCCTTCCCCCCTAAAAAGAATCTCGTCCCGAGATTCCGGAACAAGATGAAATCGGATGATTAGATAGGTGGATTGGCTCTAAGGAAATCTTGAAAGTTATGCTGAAGATAAAACTCAGTCTCCCAAGTAGCGTCTTCTTCAGTGTGATGGTTCCACTAAATTTTAAACATCCTGACGGTCTCTTTTCTTGTTCTTCTTTCCTTGGTATCCAGTATTCTGATCGGATGTTCAGTATAAGATAGATCTGATTCGATTTTGATGGCTTGTGAATCGATGATCTCGGTAGGGGTTTTGATACACTTCCTAAGTTGAGACACATGGAAAACATCATGAACGGCTGCTAGTTGAGGAGGAAGTTGAAGATGATAAGCTACGGGTCCACAAGTTTCAAGAATTTCAAAAGGTCCTACATATCGAGGAGCGAGTTTTCTGTGGCAGAACCAACCCGAATTACACCGGCTCAAGTACGCGAGTCCACTTTTGAGGGCTTCAACATGCTTCAAACGGTATAATCTTTTGGTCTGTCGGGTAACGTCCCGATAAACCACCGAATGCAGGATCAAACAAGGTACCCCGCACGAAGGTGAGTCCAGAGATACAAATGCCATCACATTTTACATCACAGGCAGATATATTACATGAGTGTTTAAAAGTGACATAACTTTCTCAACTGGGGAAATTATTACAAACAGCCATAAGTTTTAGGTTATATAGCGGAGTTTAAAGCACGGGAACTGTACACGTCGTCCATGCAGACATCATGTTAGCCCAAACATGACATCACTCGGAGGGGTCTGTGTTGGCCGGGGACGGGTCCCACTCCACGGACCAACCGTTAGGCAGAGGGTAGGGCCACGGTACATGCAGCGTTGAGTCGTCAGGAGGATTACCTGAACAGAAGTCACAAGGCAAGACTGAGTATTCTAATACTCAGCAAGGCTTACCCGGTTATGGTATACTTAGCCATGTAGCTAGACTGTATGAAGGCTTGCTCTGGTTCTGGATTTAGTTTTTAGCTGAAAGCAACTAAGAGTAAATCCTTAATTTTGACTTTAAGCTTCCAGATTCTAGTTGAGTATCCATTCTAGGTAAGCACCTATAACTAAGCAAGCATGGTATAAATTTTAGCCAAACATCATCTTTGACAATAACAAGGTTGCTCTTGTTACTCTATGTGGTAAAGGGATCAAGCAGTCTCAATCTTCGTGAGAAGCGGACGATTCTGAATCGAATTCAACCTTGCAAGGTAAACCTAACTCACACGCTTGGAACACCAAAGGGTCATTCCGAAGCAACCGTTTGCCTTTCATTCCGACTCGTGGATAGGTCCACCACAAGCGACTGCCGGACCATACGTACTTCCAAAGTGCAGGACGTACGCCTGTAGCGCGACTACATGTCCGTACTCCTAGTTGCCCTTGCAACACGTATTCCCACATGTCAAATTAAGTAACCAGAAGAAGCAAGACGAGTGGTGGGAGGTATGTCCACTCCTCGGGCCGATTGGTTACTAGGCTTACCGCTTACCATATTTCGCGGCATGTGGTTAGTACTATCAAATGCTTAACCCGCACTACCACACACTACGACCTTATCAAATTAAACAACACAGTCAGGGTATCATCTCGACCATGATACCTCACAAAACTCCCGTCCGTCATCCTTATAGTGATAATAGGAATGTAAACATTACAACTCCTATATTGCGCGAGTGACAGGAAATCACCCGACTTCTACCGGTCCTACTAGCATAGCAGCTAGTCGGACTCAAGTTCTAGTGTTCAGTACATCGGTTCCTGGAAATATGCAACTAGGGTTCCAAGCAATTACTAAGAACTTAATGCATAGAAATTTATAAATAGATATAGGTTGCAGTGTAAATAAAATAGTGGGTTATGTCCGGGGCTTGCCTTCTTGTGTAGGGTTGGGGCAGTAGTGTCAAGATTTGCCGAACTTTGGTTCGGAGCTTCAGTTAGACCTTCGACGGTGCTCTCGGGGTCTTCGGAAACTTCTACGGCTTGATCCAAGATTAGCTCCTAGTCACCGTCGGCGAGAGTAAACGGATCTACATGATATGTAAGGATATAAATTAAAGAATGCACACTCTTTTATCTTATTTCATAACAAAGTTGCAATTAAAAGGTAACATTCAAGAACTCAAGAAACCAAAAAGGGTTTTAGCCTTGAATTATCATTTACATTTAACTTATGACTATAGTATTGAATTTTCTAAAAACAGAAATTTAAAATATTTTAAGTTTAGATTCAAATCCCAATTTGGATTCAAACCTTAGGTAGATAAAATTATAAAGTCTTGAAAGTTTAATCATAGATTAATTACCTATTTATTAGATTATGACAAAGAGATCTAATTAATTAAGCTTTAATAGACATGCTTAACTAATCCTAGTGTAAATCAAATTGAAATTTCCAAATTTTAAAAGAACTCAAGCTACAAAACTATATTAGGTTTGAAAATCTTACACTAGTTCATATATAACTTATAGGAATTGTATACCAAAAATCAGGATTAACAATGTTAATATGTAGGAGCTATGCATATTAAAATCCCTTATCTTAGATTTAAAATAGATTCAAAAATATTTAGTTTCAAACTAAACCTACTTAATAGAAGTTGTAGAGTTTAAAATCTAGTTTCTAACAGAATTGGTTTGACAATTTTTGGAATTTCCTACAATTTTCTATCAATTTTACAAGTTAACTGCATAGATCACACAAAATAACAAAAGCATTTACACAGGGGTCCTTAGCAACACTGTTTCACTGAGTCATGGGCCTTGCAGAAAACCCCTTGGGTTTTCAGTCCTTCTAACCCGAGGTCCTTGACCGGAAACAGAAGAAGGGCAGAGAGGGGACGGCCGTGTTCCGGCGAGGAGGTCACGGCGGCGAGGTCCGAGGGGAGGGGAGAAACTCAAGAGCTCACGGCAGTTCGAACGCACCACGTGTCGAGGACCATAGTGGTCAGAAGAGCGGATCCCGACGAGAACCCGAGGTGGCGGTGGAGGGTCACTGTCGACGACGAGGTTTCGGTGACCGACGTCGGTGGAGGGGTAGCGCAATAGCTTCAGCGGGTCGTGGGGAGGATGTTGACGCAAACAATTGGGAGTGTACGCGTCAGATAAGAAGTAATCGACGAAGACAGTGGCAGTGGCGGCGAGGATGGATGCCGGTGAGCGCCGGGAGAACGTTGCAGGGCACTAGAGACTCCACGAAGTGGTCGTAGAGCTCCAGGGTGATGATGTGGTGCTGGCTAGGGAGTCGTGGTGGTGTGGGGATGCTTGGATTGAGCTGCCCACGGTGACGCCGAGGCGGCGACGACGGCGCTCGTCGGAGACGAAGCTCCGGCTGCAATTGAAGGGCAACAGGGGGTCGACGAGCATGAGTGAGCAACGGAGAAGCTTGCACGTGTGGCAGAACCAACCTGAATTATACCGGCTCAAGTACACGAGTCCATTCCTGAGGGCTCCAACGTGCTTCAAACGGTATAATCCCTTGGCCTGTTGGGTAACGTCCCGATAAACCACCGATACACAGGATCAAATAAGGTTACCTCACACGAAGGTGAGTCTAGAGATACAATCACCATCTTATTTTACATCATAGGGAAATACTTTACAAGAGTTTCCGAAAGTAGTACGAAGTTCTAAATTTAGAAAAGACATTACAAACTGTTAAAGCTATGGTTTTTAGCAGCGGAAAACATACGCGATGATTATAGCACGTCGTCAAGACGGATGTCATGCTAAGCCCGGGCACGACATCTCTCGGTATCACCAATGTTGGTCGGGAACGGATCCCATTCCACGCACCAATCTTCTGGAAGAGCACAGGGCCAAGATAGGGGAAGAGTAGGATCTTCAAAGACTTTACCTGAAAAACATAAAACTAGCAAGGCTGAGTATACTAATACTCAGCAAGGCTTACCCGGGATTGGGTATACTTTAGCCCATAACTAGACTCATGAAAGCTTGAAATGGTTCTGGGTTTAATTTCAGCTGAAAAGCGTTAAAGGGTAGATCCTTAATGTCAACTTTTAGTTTTCAAATTCTATGTGATTATTCAATCTAGATGAGCACCTATAGCTCTTCAAGCATGGTAAAATCTTTGGTCAAACATCATCTTTGATAACCATATAATTGCTCTTGTTACTCTATGTGACAAAGGGATAAGCAGTCTCAATCATCGTGAGAAGCGGACGATTCTGAATCGAATTTAACCTTGCAAGGTAAACCTAACTCACACGTTTGGAACACCAAAGGGTCGTTCCGAAGCAACTGTTTGCCTTTCATTCCGACTCGTGGATCAGATCCACCACAAGTGACTGCAGGACCATACGCACTTCCAAAGTGCAGGACGTACATCTGTAGCGCGACTACAAAACCCGTACTCCTGGTTGCCCTTGCAACACGTATTCCCACACGTCGAACATAAGTAACCAGAAGAAGCAAGATGAGTGGTGGGAGGTATGTCCACTCCTCGAGCCGATTGGCTACTAGGCTTACCGCTTACCATATTTCGCGGCATGTGGTTAGTACTTTCAAACGCTTAACCCCGATCACCACACACTGCGACCTTATCAAGTTCAACAACACAGACGGGGTATCATCACAACCATGATACCTCATAAAACTCCCGTCCGTCATCCTTATAGTGATAACAGGAATGTAAACATTACAATTCCTATATCGCGCGAGTGACAGGAAATCACCCGACTTCTACCGGTCCTATTTAGCAGAGCATCTAAATGGTACGGACTCGGGTACAATACATTGGTTTCCTAAGATCTTATGCAACTAGGGTTTCATCTCAACTCCTAGACATAATGCAAGATATATAATATAATAATAAAATTGTAATAACTTGAAATATTGGGATGTGCACCGGGCATGCCTTTACTGGTGGGGCTGAAGTTAGAAATGTCAATATCTTCCGAACTTTGGTTCGGGGCTTCAGATAATCCTTTGGTGACGTTCATTTGGTCTTCAGAAACATCCTCTGTAGACTCCAGGGAGATCTCGCAGGTACCGTTACCGAAGTAATCGTATCTACATGCAATGCGACATTACATTCAAAGTGTGCATATGAAACTATCTTACTTCACAATACAGTTGCAATCCAGCACTTATATAACACACTATTCACATAACAACCAAAAAGATTTGAAGCTAAACTTAAACAGAGCTTTAGGTGGAAACTAATTAGAGTTGGCTACTCGTTGAAGATTAGAACAGAGACGATTGGAAACCACAGAGGTTTAGCCGATGGTAAGGTGCATCGGTTCCCTAAGTGATCGATGAAAGCATCGATTATATTAGTAGAGGGATGATTCCTAAAGCAGCTGTGTCTTAACTGAGATGTGCTTAAGTGTTATCCTAGGTAACTAGGTGTGGTTGTATCGGCTCGATTACGTCAACACAACAATTGAGTGACGTATAGCCGATTGGAGTGTGGTTAAGGGTATGTGATCGATAAATATAAAGCCGACCTCTCAGTCGATAAATCGACTGATAGAAGTGTGTGGATATGGATGGGGAAACTAAGGATTGATCGGCCGTGTTTGACCGACCTGGAAAAGCAACCAAAATCGGCTTGGGTCGGCCGATGGCAAGAACCCTAAGATCATGTGTGCATCTCCGATACATCATCTATGTGCAGCCGATGTAGGACAGAACAAAAGAATTATATCGGCAGTAGCCAATATTGGAAGGGTAACAACCGAATCAACCAACCAGCCGAGGGTAGAAGTATATCAAAGAAATGTATCGGCTGACAGCTGTTATACAGAAACATCATAGATTCAAGAGAAACGGATGTTTAGCGGTTGAACGGATAGCCGATACTGAAGTATAGCTGCCGAGATGTATCGGCTAAGCAACAGATGCACACGGACTAACAAGGATCCTAATATGGAAAGGACCTTAAGGAAACGGCAATCAAGACAAGGATAAAGTCTTGATGGCAGGGATATAAGTACTCATGTGATAGGATCAACTAAATATCACACTTTTTTGCCTAAGACATATATCCTATGATTAACCCTTTAGCTATAACACATGCATACAACTCAAGGTACAAATAAAGCATTCATTTCCTAGTATTCAACCTAGATCACAAATCAAAGACTTTCACTCAAGATCACAACATAAAACTTGTAGATTTTGACCTAAAGGTTCAAACAAAACTGATTTTGTATTTTTATGAACTTCTTACGAAAAGCTATGAAATGTAGAAGTTCATAGATTTGAAATAAAGAAAGTTCTGGAAATCTTACAGAAAACACCCTAGAACTTTTTAAATTAAAGCAATTAAGTCCCTAGTTGGGGAAAACAGAGAACAGGAAGATAACGACGATATTCCGGCAAAGGGATTGCCGGCATTAGGAAGATTCAGTGAATCAGGGCAAACCTTGGGGTAGCCTTGGTTATGGAGAAGAACGAGTGGAAAGTGAATTCCCGTGGCGAACAGGATCGACGAAGAGAATAGCTCGATGATGACGAGATTCCGTGGGTGACGAAGAAGTTTCCCGGGAATTGTAGTGGGTGGAGAATGACCGGAGGAATACTCCTCACAGTGACCCGTGGCGACGATAGTCGGCTTTGCCATGGCGATGATGTTTCAGCAAAGGGATCCGAAGAGGCTCGATGGGGGTCCAGGAGCTTCTTCGAGGTGTTGTGGTCTTGCTCGGACGATCGGTGAAAGGTAAGAGCTGTTGGATGTCGTGGACTCATGGAAGAAGCCGATAGGGCCGGATTGGTTCGCTATGCTGTGACAGTCCATATGCTTGGAATACTAGATATATTTTGATAGTGTGAAATATATGTTTGTTAAATGTAAAGCTTGTGTATGTTTATGTGAAACTTTTGAAAATTTAAACGTACAAATAAAAAGGGTATTTTTATAATTATAGAAAAACCTAGGGTTGTTTTTGCAAAATGTATTTGGATTAGGGTAATTTCAAAATAAGTGAAAAGTGATTTTGTAAACATGTTTTTTTTCTTATTTTATTCCCTATAAAAAAATATATATTTATCCAAAAGTTGCATTAGAAATGCATGTGTTGAAGTGCGTAAAAATTTTGGGTAAAATGGTAAAAATTAAGGGTGTTTATGTAATTTTATAAAAGTACAAGTCCTTTTATGCAAATATTTGATTTACAAAAGTAACTTTTAAATTTACTCAGGACTAAAGTGTAAAAGTGCAAGTCATCATGACATGTCTATCCAACCATTATGACGAGTCTATCCCGTCATTATGACGTGTCATAAATGCTTGCATTTAGGTCCTAAAATTTTATAAATTACATTTCTAGGACAAAAGCAATTCAAATCCGACTTTTGTACAAAAATTCACGTGTAAAAATATAAATTTTGAGTTTTTGAACTTGGGCCCTAAAGCAATGTTGTAGAGTTTGAAAAACTCTCCAACTTTCGTTTTGGGCATTTCTTATTTTGGGTTTTAAATCAACGGGAAAATTTGTTTTATAGACAGGTCCTTGCAATTTTCTGTAATTATGCATAAGTCCTTGGGAAGTTACTTTTCTTCTTCTCCTCTGTTCTTCCTTATCCTTCCCTGGCGTTTCCTTCTTTCTTTTGTCCACCGGCAGCACAGTCCCAATCCGTTTTCTCTCTCTCTCTCTTTCCCTCTCCTGCATCAGGCGGCAGCAGGCGGTGCGGCTGGCGGCGGGAGCCGGAGGCGCGCGCGGAGCAGGCGCCAGGCGCGGCGCGGTCAAGGGCACGCGGCCCAGGCACGCGCGGGCGGCGTCGCGCAGCGCGGGGCCGCGAGCCGGTGCGGCGGCTCGAGCGCAGCCAGGTCGGGGCGCGGCAGGCGGCGGTGTGCAGGGCGCGCGCGCAGGGGCCCGTGCGGCGGGAGCTGGCGCGTGAGCTGCGGCAGGGCGCAGGCGCACGGGCGGTGGGCGAGCGGCAGTGCCCAGGCACCAACGGCCAGCAGCGCGAGCGAGCGGAAGCTGAAGCGGCAGTGCGCGGGGCGGTGGCGGCGCGCAGGCCAGGCGACGGCGGGCCCGGGCGAGCTGGCGCGGTGCGGGCCGCAGGGAGGCGAGCCCAAGTGGGCTGGTGGCGCAGCAAGAGCAAGCGCAGCGCGCGGGGGCGGCTCGGCTGGTGTGGGCCGAGCGCAGGGGACAGCACGCGGGCGCCAGCAGAGCCAAGCAACGGCGCATGGTGGCGTTGGAGCATGGAGACAGTACTAGGGGACGGCGCCGGGCTTGGACGGAGGAGAATGGCAAAGGACTGGCGGCACAGGGGCTCGCTGCGGTTGGCGCGAGCGCTGTGTGGACGTGTGGAAGGCGTGGAGCAAATGCGTGAGCGGCACACGAACCAAGCGGCGCTGGGGCGAAGCTCGCGGCGTGGCGGCACGGATATGCTGGATGCGAGCGGCCCCGAGCAAGCAATGGCATGCAGGACGCGTGCGAGCGCAGCAGGTGCGAGACCCGGGCGGAGGCGAGCAACCCGGAGTGAGCAGTGACGCGCGGAGTGGCCCAGGCGCGCGGGTGAGGCAGCAGGCGTGCGCGGAAGCGGCACAGGAGTGGTTCGTGGGCGATGCCGAGCGAGTGGCGCAAGCATGCGCGTGGTGGCGCGTGGGAGTTGGCGGTATGGGCAGGTGTTGAGCGGCCGGAGCAGAACGAACCCACGGGCACGAGCAGATAGTGTTGGAGTGCGACATGCCGAGCAATGGCACACGCAGGAGGAGTTGCGATGGAAGGTTTCTGCGCAAGATGCGGGAACACGGTGACATCGGCCCTAACTACGCTACGGAGATCTTTGGTGACGCAAGAGTGGCGATATCGAGGATGCGAGCTCGCTCGCTCGTAAGATGCGCGAGGGGCGGCGAGCCAGAAGAAAAGATGGCGAAGCAAAGGCGACGGTTATAGCGCGGCGAATTCGGAAGGAGTAGCCGTACAGCGGCAAAGTGATCAGGGCAGAAGTAACGCGACGCGGGTTCGACGCGCAGCGTATGACCGGCGGCAGTGGTAGACCAGTCCTGAGGGCGTCACAACGGATGGAGAGGACGGCGGAGTTATAGGATCTAGAGGTCTGAGCGGGATTGAATCGGAGCGTTCGCGAGTGCGAGCGGAAGTATTATGTTAGTGGCCGGCTCGGCTCGATTCAGCAGGCGCGTGTGTGTACAAGACAACAGGCCATCTTCCCCCCACGACAACCCTCCCCGACAAACTTCTTCGTCATCCACAGGATCCCATCATCGTCGAGCTTTTATCGTCACCAATCCTATTCACCGCGGGAATTTACTTTCCGCGTGTTCTTCTTCATAACCAAGGCTATCCCAAGGTTTGCCCTGATCCACTAATCTCTCTAATGCCGTCGACTCCTTTGCCGGAATGTCGTCGTTAACTTCCTGTTATCTGTTTTCCCGAACCAGGGACTTAATTATTATGTTTTAGCAAGTTCTAGGGTGTTCTTTGTAAAATTTCCAAAGCTTTCTGTATTTCAAATCGATGAACTTCTACATTTCATAGATTTTCATAAGAAGTTCATAAAAAGGTAAAATCAGTTTTGTTTGAAATCCTAAGTCAAACTCTACAAGTTATATGTTGTGATTTTGATTTGAAAGTCTTTGGATTGTGGTCTAGGTTCGTGAGCTACGCTAGTTGTTCATCACACTTCCTTAGGTGAGATGGCTAGCAAGCACACTACGAGACCGTTACAAAGAATCACGTTGGTAAGGTGTAACCGCTAAGGATTCTGGATCAGCGACGATGGGGCCCACCTCCGGGGGTACAAGACACACAGCACAGACCAAGCCGGAGGAGCAGGGACCATTGAAGCTTACCACCCCTCTTGCCCACGCAGGTAAGTTACTCCCGAACCAAAATGACCTAATTAGTAAGTCAAGACCGTCCCATACCAGTCTTGTGGTTGCGCGGTTGTCCCAGGTTGTCGCTCTATGAACCGGTCCTTATGGAGAGTGGCCAACCAAGCACTAAGCACCGTGCTGGCCCCCTAAACCATGTTTCTAACAAAAACATCTTTTAAGGACGCACAAACCACTCAAGCACACAGCACAGAGGGTCGGCTCCAGAATTAAGTTGCATAAGACCATTAATCAAATTAATTAAAAAGGACCAAGATTTGTTATAGCGCAGCAACCTAGCACAACTAACCAAAATGCAACCCAAGGATATATATAAAGGATAATAAAGGTGGCTAGGAAACCCTTATAGGCGTGCAGGATTAAAATGCAGTATGAAATTGTATTTAAAAGTGATAGGAGGTTCATGTTATACTTGCCTTCCTCGTACTCTCCCGGCTGCTGCTCAAACTGCTCGGAAGACGGCTGCTCCTGGTACTGGTCCAAAGGCTCCGCGTCTACTCACGATCATCAAACATAGCCCACACATACACACATGCACAAACAATAGCAAACTATAAGAAAACAGTACACCAATACAATAGAACAGCACATGAAACTAGCCTAGAATTAATCTACGCGTTACAACGATCGCGTGGATATAAAGAACACCTAAAACGGAGCTAAAACGCGAAAACTACGCTTAAAACAGGATCCAGGGACCTATTTGTAAGAAAAACTAAGCAACCAGGGGCTTCTGGACAAAACTCGGGGACTAAAACGTAAATAAAGCCTAGATCTAGGGGCTAGCACGAGAAAATTCAAGAGATGGACTGCGGGTTCAAATTCCAGAGAAGCCAGGGGCCTAAAAGCATAAAACAGGACCTATCCGTAATTTCTTTTGAACTACATGCGGACCGCGGGTTGATTCCCCAAAAAGGCGAGGGCTCTTTAGCAAAAAGACGTGACCGAAGCGGTAAGATCTGTTCTGGGCCCTTAGATCCAGATCGGGCGGCTGAGATTAGATTCTTAAAGCGAAGGGGTACGCGCGCACCGTGACCCTCGGATCTGGATCCAACGCTCCTAATCTCACTTTCCTTAGATCTGATACGGTGCGCTGGATCAACGACGGACGGCTCAGATTTAAAATCCCGGCGAATCGGTACGCGCGGACGTGGTCGCTCGGATCAGGATCCTACGGTTCGCATCAAAGGAGGCCACGATCTAATCAGGGACGCTGGCTATTGATCCGACGGTCGGGGGAAATTGGGGACGCAGGTGGCGGCGATTGCTCACCGGAGCTCGTCCCCGCGGCGGCGCCTCGCCGGCTTGCAGCGCATCTAGGTGCTCCGGGGTTCTGGGTGATCGGGACCACGCCGGGGAGAGATAGGGAGTGATGGCGAACCCATCTGAGCGGTCTTGGTGGAGGATTGGAGCTCGGGATGAGGCTCCTCGCGGCGGAGGCGGCTCGGGGTTACGGTGGCTAGGGAACGCGCCTACGCGGAGGGAGAGGGGAAGGGGGAAAGGGCACGGCAGGAGCCTTACCACGCCTGGAAGCTGCGACGACGGCCTGCGGTGAGGGATTGGCGGCGCGGAGGTGGGATTGCGGCGGCGCTGTCCTCGGGCCGAGCTGCGGCACGACGGCGCTAGGGCACAGAGGAGAGCTGAGGGAGGCAGCGGAGGCTGAGAGAAAACGAGAGAGAACGGCCGGGCTAAGAAAAGGGGAGAAGGGAGGCCTCGGCGTGCGGGTCACAACGGACCCCGAGCTTCCCGCGGTCGTTACGGCATCGAGCTAATCCAATCGTGGCCAGGTTTCTAGAAGGGAGAGGAGGCTCGGGCGCCGACCGGTGGGGCCTCGTGAGCGAGGGGAGGGGAGCTCCGAGGTGCGGCGGGGCGGCCCACGGTCAGCGGCAGGGCGGCCGGACCGGCGAGGGGAAAACAGAGGAGGGGGAAATCGGCGCTGGGAGGAAGGGGAAGGGAAGGTGCCGACCGGTGGGGCCGGAGTGGCAGCGAGAGAGAGAGAGAAGGGAGCGCGGGGCTGAGGGGGAAACGGGCCGGGGTCGAGGCCCACGCGGGGGAAGAGAGAAAGGGAGGGTGCCGGGCCTCGGTAGGAAAAGGAGAGAGGGAAGGGGCCCAGGGGAGAAAAGAGAGGGGAAGAGAGGGCCCGCGGACAGGGAGAGGAGGGGAGTGTGTTGGGCTGGGCTGGCTTCTTCTACTCTTTCTTTCCTTTTGTTTTTCTAACTCACTAATTCAAACCATCCTATTTGAATTCAAATCCAATTTGAATTCAAAACTATACATCAACACAAATAAAACAATGCACCAGCATGAATGCACCAACAATTTTAATCCTATGATATATTTTAATTACTTACGTTATAAAATTACTTTGAATACGAGATAAATTAGAGAAAACCCTGGAAAATTTATTCGAGCCCAAATAAATTAATTAAAACTTGAGAAATTTACCTTAGGGTGTTACAAACCTACCCCCCTTACAGGAATCTCGTCCCGAGATTCGGATAGGCTAGCTAGCAAAGAGATCGGGATATGTCTTCCTCAGCTCATCTTCTCGCTCCCAAGTAGCCTCATCCTCCGTATGATGACTCCACTGAATACGACACATCTTGATCTTCTTGTTTCTAGTAATTCTCTCAGATGTCTCCAGAATCTTCACCGGATGCTCAACATAGGTCAGATCCTCCTGCATATCCAACCCTTCTATCGGTGCTTGCTCTTCTGGCACTCTCAAGCACTTCTTCAGCTGAGACACGTGAAACACATCGTGCACTCCTGAGAGATTGAGTGGCAACTCCAGACGATATGCCACCTCACCTTTCCGTTCCAGCACCTTGAACGGACCAATGTATCGAGGAGCTAGCTTCCCTCGTACATTAAACCTGCGGATTCCTCTCATCGGCGAGACCTTCAGATATACATGATCACCCACCGCAAAGGTCAAATCTCGACGACGCACATCCGCATAGCTCTTCTGACGAGTCTGAGCGACTCTCAGATTTTCTCGCACCTGCTGTACCAGCTGTTCGGCCTCCTCAACAATATCCGGACCAAACACCTGCCTCTCGCCAATCTGATCCCAATACAGCGGAGTCCTGCATTTCCGACCATACAGAGCCTCAAACGGGGATTTCTTCAGACTGGCCTGATAACTGTTGTTATAAGAAAACTCTGCATACGGCAGGCATTTATCCCAGCTGGTACCATACTGAATAGCACAGGCTCGAAGCATATCCTCCAACACTTGGTTGGTCCTTTCTGTCTGCCCATCTGTCTGAGGATGATAAGCAGTACTAAAGCGCAGCTTCGTATCCAACGAATCATGCAACTGCTCCCAGAACCGTGAAGTGAACTGAGATCCTCGATCAGATATAATCTTCTTCGGAACACCATGCAGACAGACAATCCTGGAAATGTACAACTCTGCGAGTCTAGCGCCGGAGTAAGTAGTGTTCACCGGAATGAAGTGAGCAACCTTCGTCAACCGATCCACTACTACCCATATGGAGTTGTACCCTTTTTGAGTACGAGGCAAGCCAACAATGAAATCCATAGTGATTTCCTCCCATTTCCACTCTGGAATCTTCAACGGCTGCAATAACCCTGCCGGCCTCTGATGCTCCGCCTTGACACGCTGACAAGTGTCACAGATAGCCACGTACTCCGCAACGGAACGCTTCATTCCAGACCACCAGAATCGTTCCTTCAGGTCGTAATACATCTTCGTACTGCCTGGATGGATAGAATATGCTGTATCATGAGCCTCACTCAGAATCAACTTCCTGAGATCTGCTACATCCGGCACACATATACGACCCTTGTACCACAAGGTACCCTGATCATCCTCCCTGAAATGTGGAGCCTTGCCAATCTTGAGCAACTCACGAATCTCCTGCAGCTTCTGATCTTCCTTCTGGTGCTGCCTAATCTCAGCCTCTAGAGTGGGCTCTGCCTCGAATGACGTACCCGAGGTGTGATGCAAGAAACCCAGACTCAACTGCTCGAACTCCTCGCATAACTCCTGAGGCATCTGAAAAGCCACGGCCATGTTAACATAGCTCTTCCTGCTCAGAGCATCTGCTACAACATTGGCCTTGCCCGGATGATAGTGAATCTCCAGGTCATAATCCTTGACCAGCTCTAGCCATCTTCTCTGCCGCATATTCAGCTCACTCTGAGTGAAAATATACTTGAGGCTCTTGTGATCGGTGTAAATATCACACCTCTGCCCAAACAAGTAATGCCTCCATATCTTCAGAGCATGCACAACTGCGGCTAACTCCAGATCATGAGTGGGATAATTCAGCTCGTGCCGGCGCAACTGCCGCGAAGCATAAGCTATCACTCTGCCTTCCTGCATCAGGACGCAACCAAGACCATCCCTCGAAGCATCACAATACACTGTGAACCTCTTGCTCTGGTCTGGTAGAGTAAGGACTGGCGCCGTAGTCAACCTCTTCTTCAGCTCCTCGAAGGCCTTCTGACGCTCATCAGTCCAAGAAAAACCCACATCCTTCTCCAGCAAGGAAGTCAAAGGCTTCGCAATTTTGGAGAAATTCTCAATGAACCTCCGATAATAGCCTGCTAAGCCCAGAAAAGAGCGGACTTCCTTCACCGTCTGCGGTACAACCCAGTCAAGCACATCCTTCACCTTTCCGGGGTCCACAGCAATACCTCCCTTGGAGATAACATGACCGAGGAACGGAACCTCGTCAATCCAGAATTCGCACTTGCTGAGCTTGGCATACAGCTTGTGCTCTCTGAGCCTCTGCAACACAAGCCTCAGATGCTTCTCATGCTCCGCTTCTGACTTGGAATATATCAGGATATCATCAATAAATATCACCACGAAGGTGTCCAGATAATCCATGAAAACCTTGTTCATCAGATGCATGAAGAAAGCCGGAGCATTAGTCAAGCCGAAGGACATGACCGTATACTCGTATAGCCCATATTTGCAAGTGAATGCCGTCTTCGGAATATCCTCAGAACGAATCTTCAGCTGGTGATAACCCGAACGCAGATCAATCTTCGAGAATACACAAGCACCCTGAAGCTGATCAAAGAGATCCTCAATACGGGGCAATGGATGCTTGTTCTTGATAGTGACCGCATTCAGATCCCGATAGTCGACGCACATCCTCTTCGCGCCATCCTTCTTCTCTACAAGCAATACAGGAAAAGCCCAAGGAGAGAAACTGCGACGGATATAACCCTTAGCTAGCAACTCGTCGACAGTCTTCTTAACCTCCTCATGCTCGACAGGAGCCATACGATAGGGCCTCTTAGCAATAGGAGCTGTGCCAGGCAAGAGATCAATAGAAAACTCAATGTCGCGATCAGGCGGCATACCTGGCAAATCATCTGGAAAGACATCCGGGAATTCAGACACCACGCGAATACCATCCGTGGGTCTAGCCTCCATCTGATGAAGAAATCCAGAAGGCTCCGTAGCTCCAACAGTGACCTCCTGACCATCCGGTGCTGACAGAAGAACCGTCCTCTGAGCACAATCTATCCGGACTCCCCATTTAGCAAGAGTCTCCATCCCGAGGATCACATCAATGCCCTTCGAGTCTAGCACCATCAGATTCGCACTGAAATCTACCCCCCTTATGGCCACACTGACTCTGGGACAGAAAACATGAGACCTCAACTGTCCTCCCGGTGAAGATACTAGCATGCACCTCTTTAATGTGCTAGTAGGAATACCATGATGCTCAACAAAAGACTGGGTGATGAAAGAATGCGTAGCACCAGTATCAAAAAGCACTGTAGCAGGATGGGCATTAACCATGAACGTACCAATAACCACGTTGGGAGCCTCGGCCGCTGACTCGGCCGTCACGTGGTTCACCCTGCCCTGAGCTGGGGCCTTGGGCGGTGCTGCACGTCCCTGCTGTCCTGCCTGCGCCTTCCGTGGGCAGACGTTGGCGTAGTGCCCTGGCTCGCCGCAGTGGAAGCACACTCGAGGAAATGCAGCGGCCTGCTGCCCGGCAGGAGGAGTGGGTGCTCCCTGCCTCTGAGCTGGTGGAGCCGGAGGCGCTGGAAGCCTCTGACCCTGTCCCGCCTGCTGTTGCTGCTGAGGACGAGGCGGGTACTGCTGCCGCTGCTGGTACTGCTGGGGCGGCCTCTGCTGCTGCTGCTGAGGATGCTGGTAGCGGGGACGAGTGTTGCTGCCCGAAGAGGATGGAGCCATCTTCCTCTTCTTATCCTCAATCTCCCGGCGCTTGCGCTCGGTGTTGAGGGCCGCATCAACCAACTGGTTGAAGTTGTCGAAGCGGTGGTTCAGCAGCGCATACTGGATGTGATCATCCAGTCCCTCCTTGAAGTACTCCTGCTTGTCGCTATCACGAGCGACGTCAGCAGGGGCGTAGCGGGCAAGCTGAAGGAAACGGTCACAGTACTCCGTCACCGTCATCGATCCCTGAAATAACGAACACAGATAACAAGGATGGAAATCGCTCAACTGGTCAGGTTACAAAAGAAATCAAGGATGGATCAAGCTCAAAAGAAATGGTAGGGGGTTTCCGTTAAATTTTTACCTGCTTAAGGGCACGGAACTCCTTCTGCTTCATCTTCATGATGCCCTCAGGAATATGGTGGTTCCTGAAACGCTCACGGAACTGGTCCCACGTGAGAGCGTCACGATCCCGAGCTGGGTAGGACTCCCACCAGTCAAGAGCGGAGCCTCGCAGCTGCCCTGCTGCGTAAAGGACTCGCTCCCGGTCGTCGCACTGCGCAACAACCAACTGGCGCTCCACCGAACGAAGCCAGTCGTCCGCCTGGAGTGGGTCTGTGGCGTGAGAGAAGGTCGGCGGGTGACCTCTCAGGAAATCCGCACGCCTGTCGCGGGGCTGAGGCGGCGGAGGAGGCGGTGGCTGAGCATGGATCTGCTGCAGAGCCTGAACGGTGTTGTTCAGGGTCGCCATCATCTGCATCTGGAGCTGGAAGAACTGCTCCGGGGTCAGTGGTGGCGGCATCGGCAGCGGCTGACCGGTACTCTGGTTGTTCTGCTCCTGCTGGTCAGAACCGGAACCGGTGCGCCTGGTGTTCACCATCTGATTGCAACAAACGGAATTTATGAGAATAAGATATCGTGCAGCTGCGGAAATGAACTTCGGAAGGAGATGTCAGAAAGAAAGGAATATAGGTTTTACCCCCAACGTTCTAACTAAATTTTATTATTTAGTTCAAGTTGGGTTAGGTCGATTTGCATGAACAAGTTTAACTACTAGCCTATGCAATCAACCAAAAATCCAAATCAAGCATTTGCACAATAACAAACATTCAATATTCACAACTTAGTCGAGTTTTCCACACTACTCGACTAACACACTCGTTCTAGCGTATTTTCCATCGGGACGGCCCTACTTATAGCTTATAAGACTAGGCGACTCAGGCCAACGTCTACGGAAAACTCAAGCTACTTTCTCAGAAAAGGCGGGGAAAACAGCAAATCGAGGGCTTAAGACTCAAGGAATAGAAGCAGAATCATGATGGTTGAGGATTTGCGGAGGCAAGCAAGCGAACAGAAGTCCTAAACTCGGCCAATTCTACCTAGGCTTCGTCCTACAGTCGACACGGCTCTGATACCAATCTGTCACACCCGATTTATAAGAACATAAATCGAGCAATCATATATGCGCCAGGATCAAGTCACGCATATATACAACAGATTATCAAGATATCACAACACATGTCACGAATAACATGAATATAAATCGTAGATAAATCAATAAATGAATTATTTATTACAACCGAATCAAGAATCGGTTCAAGAGTTGCGGAAGCGTAAAATGAATACATGAAGAGCTGGGCGCCACAGGGACGTCGACTGGGAGACAAACTGCCTAGAAGTCGTCGAAGCCGCTGACGTAGTCCTCCACGTTGCCGGGCACTGAGCAGCAGTCGAAGATATCCAAAATAGAATAGAAGAGTAGAGAGGCAAGTGTGAGTACAAACTCGTACTCAACAAGTATAACACGAGCATGAGGCTCTAAGGTTAGCTGACTCAACTGCATTAGCTTTTAATCTTGGCAAATTTTATTAATGCTAATTGCTACAAGTGGATGAGTTACCATAACCCAAATTGCATAAGAAATTAATCAGTATTAATTAAGAACTACTGAGAACCACCCAAACCAAAACCACCCGGGGAATCGCCCTCGTCAAAGGTTGATAACCCCACTAATCAGACGGAGGATCTGGGCCGCTCATGACTGTGAGCACAGCTGATATATCAGTTTTACACTCTCGAGAGGTTGCACAACTTTACCCACAAGTCGTGAGCTACGCTAGTTGTTCATCACACTTCCTTAGGTGAGATGGCTAGCAAGCACACTACGAGACCGTTACAAAGAATCACGTTGGTAAGGTGTAACCGCTAAGGATTCTGGATCAGCGACGATGGGGCCCACCTCCGGGGGTACAAGACACACAGCACAGACCAAGCCGGAGGAGCAGGGACCATTGAAGCTTACCACCCCTCTTGCCCACGCAGGTAAGTTACTCCCGAACCAAAATGACCTAATTAGTAAGTCAAGACCGTCCCATACCAGTCTTGTGGTTGCGCGGTTGTCCCAGGTTGTCGCTCTATGAACCGGTCCTTATGGAGAGTGGCCAACCAAGCACTAAGCACCGTGCTGGCCCCCTAAACCATGTTTCTAACAAAAACATCTTTTAAGGACGCACAAACCACTCAAGCACACAGCACAGAGGGTCGGCTCCAGAATTAAGTTGCATAAGACCATTAATCAAATTAATTAAAAAGGACCAAGATTTGTTATAGCGCAGCAACCTAGCACAACTAACCAAAATGCAACCCAAGGATATATATAAAGGATAATAAAGGTGGCTAGGAAATCCTTATAGGCGTGCAGGATTAAAATGCAGTATGAAATTGTATTTAAAAGTGATAGGAGGTTCATGTTATACTTGCCTTCCTCGTACTCTCCCGGCTGCTGCTCAAACTGCTCGGAAGACGGCTGCTCCTGGTACTGGTCCAAAGGCTCCGCGTCTACTCACGATCATCAAACATAGCCCACACATACACACATGCACAAACAATAGCAAACTATAAGAAAATAGTACACCAATACAATAGAACAGCACATGAAACTAGCCTAGAATTAATCTACGCGTTACAACGATCGCGTGGATATAAAGAACACCTAAAACGGAGCTAAAACGCGAAAACTACGCTTAAAACAGGATCCAGGGACCTATTTGTAAGAAAAACTAAGCAACCAGGGGCTTCTGGACAAAACTCGGGGACTAAAACGTAAATAAAGCCTAGATCTAGGGGCTAGCACGAGAAAATTCAAGAGATGGACTGCGGGTTCAAATTCCAGAGAAGCCAGGGGCCTAAAAGCATAAAACAGGACCTATCCGTAATTTCTTTTGAACTACATGCGGACCGCGGGTTGATTCCCCAAAAAGGCGAGGGCTCTTTAGCAAAAAGACGTGACCGAAGCGGTAAGATCTGTTCTGGGCCCTTAGATCCAGATCGGGCGGCTGAGATTAGATTCTTAAAGCGAAGGGGTACGTGCGCACCGTGACCCTCGGATCTGGATCCAACGCTCCTAATCTCACTTTCCTTAGATCTGATACGGTGCGCTGGATCAATGACGGACAGCTCAGATTTAAAATCCCGGCGAATCGGTACGCGCGGACGTGGTCGCTCAGATCAGGATCCTACGGTTCGCATCAAAGGAGGCCACGATCTAATCAGGGACGCTGGCTATTGATCCGACGGTCGGGGGAAATTGGGGACGCAGGTGGCGGCGATTGCTCGCCGGAGCTCGTCCCCGCGGCGGCGCCTCGCCGGCTTGCAGCGCATCTAGGTGCTCCGGGGTTCTGGGTGATCGGGACCACGCCGGGGAGAGATAGGGAGTGATGGCGAACCCATCTGAGCGGTCTTGGTGGAGGATTGGAGCTCGGGATGAGGCTCCTCGCGGCGGAGGCGGCTCGGGGTTACGGTGGCTAGGGAACGCGCCTACGCGGAGGGAGAGGGGAAGGGGGAAAGGGCACGGCAGGAGCCTTACCACGCCTGGAAGCTGCGACGACGGCCTGCGGTGAGGGATTGGCGGCGCGGAGGTGGGATTGCGGCGGCGCTGTCCTCGGGCCGAGCTGCGGCACGGCGGCGCTAGGGCACAGAGGAGAGCTGAGGGAGGCAGCGGAGGCTGAGAGAAAACGAGAGAGAACGGCCGGGCTAAGAAAAGGGGAGAAGGGAGGCCTCGGCGTGCGGGTCACAACGGACCCCGAGCTTCCCGCGGTCGTTACGGCATCGAGCTAATCCAATCGTGGCCAGGTTTCTAGAAGGGAGAGGAGGCTCGGGCGCCGACCGGTGGGGCCTCGTGAGCGAGGGGAGGGGAGCTCCGAGGTGCGGCGGGGCGGCCCACGGTCAGCGGCAGGGCGGCCGGACCGGCGAGGGGAAAACAGAGGAGGGGGAAATCGGCGCTGGGAGGAAGGGGAAGGGAAGGTGCCGACCGGTGGGGCCGGAGTGGCAGCGAGAGAGAGAGAGAAGGGAGCGCGGGGCTGAGGGGGAAACGGGCCGGGGTCGAGGCCCACGCGGGGGAAGAGAGAAAGGGAGGGTGCCGGGCCTCGGTAGGAAAAGGAGAGAGGGAAGGGGCCCAGGGGAGAAAAGAGAGGGGAAGAGAGGGCCCGCGGACAGGGAGAGGAGGGGAGTGTGTTGGGCTGGGCTGGCTTCTTCTACTCTTTCTTTCCTTTTGTTTTTCTAACTCACTAATTCAAACCATCCTATTTGAATTCAAATCCAATTTGAATTCAAAACTATACATCAACACAAATAAAACAATGCACCAGCATGAATGCACCAACAATTTTAATCCTATGATATATTTTAATTACTTACGTTATAAAATTACTTTGAATACGAGATAAATTAGAGAAAACCCTGGAAAATTTATTCGAGCCCAAATAAATTAATTAAAACTTGAGAAATTTACCTTAGGGTGTTACAGTTAAATGTTAGAAAATGAGTGCTTTATTATACCTGGTGTTGTAGGCATGTGTTGTAGCTGAATATAGATCATCAGATGTATGTCTCAAGTATAGATGTGTGATCTTTAGTACTCAAATTCCTGCCATCCAGACTCTGTCCTTGTTTTGATTGCCGTTTCCGTAAAATTCTCTTCGTATAAAGATCTTTGTCAATTCATGTGCATCTGTTGTTTAACTTATACATCTTTGCAGCTGCATTTCAACATCAGCTTTTGGTTCAGCCGCTAAGCCTCTGTTTCCTTAAGCTATGATGTTTCTGTGTAACAACTGTCAACCGATGCTTTTCTTTTGATAGGTTCCTACCATCGGTTGGTTAACTGATATGGTTGTTACCCTTCTAGTATCGGCTACCGCCGATACCATTCTTTTGTTTTGTCCTACATCAGCTGCACATAGTCGATGCATCGAAGATACACCCACAATCTTAGGGTTCTTGCCATCGGCCGACCCAAGCCGATTTTGGTTACTTTTCCATATCGGTCAAACACGGCCGATCGATCCTTAGTTTCCCCATCCTTATCCACACACTTCTATCAGTCAATTTATCGACTGAGAGGTCAGCTTTATACTTATCGGTCACATACCCTTAACCACACTTCAATCGGCTATACATCACTCAATAATTGCGCTGACGTAATCAAGTCGATACAACCACACCTAGTTACCTAGAATAACACTTAAGCACATCTCAGTTAAGACACAGCTGCTTTAGGAATCATCCCTCTGCTAAGGTAATCGATGCTTTCAACGATTGCCTAGGAAACCGATGCACCTTTCCATCGGCTAAACCCCTATTGTTTCCAATCGGCTCTGTTGTAATCTTCAACGAGTAGCCGATTCTAGTTAGTTGTCCCCCTAAAGCTCTATCTAGGTTTAGTTCAGATCTTTTTGGTTGATATATGAATAGTATGTTGTATGAATGCTGGATTGCAATTGAATTGCGAAGTAAGGTAGTTTTATGTGCACACTTTGAATGAAATGTTGCATTGCATATAGATACGATTACTTCGGCAACGGTACCTACGAGATCTCCCAGGAGTCTGCGGAGGATATTCCTGAAGGCCAAATGAACGTCACCAAGGAATTAACTGAAGCCCCGAACCAAAGTTCGGAAGATATTGACATTTCTGACTTCAGTCTCACCAGTAAAGGCAAGCCCCGGTGCATATCCCAGTATTTCAATCTATTACAATTCTATTATTATATTATATATCTTGCATTATGTCTAGGAGTTGAAATGAAACCCTAGTTGCATAAGATCTTAGGAATCCAATGTATTGTACCTGAGTCCTTATCGCTTAGATGCTCTGCTAAATAGGGCCGGTAAAAGTCGGGTGATTTCCTGTCACTCGCGCGATATAAGAGTTGCTTGTTTACAATTCTGCAATCACTATAAGGATGATGGACAGGGTCATGTGCTGTATCATGACCTGAGGATTACCCTGTCTGTTTTGATAAAAGTTTTAAGGTCGAAATGTGTGGTAGTGGTGGCTAAGCTTTTGAAAGTACTAGCCACATACCGCGAAATATGGTAAGCGGTAAGCCTAGTACCCGAATGGCCCGGCAAATGGACTTGTCTCCACCACTCGACTTTTATTTTATGTTTACATGCACCGACGTGTGGGAGTACATTCTGCATGGCAGATAGGAATACGGGTTTTGTAGTCGCGCTACAGACATATGTCCTGCACGAGTGATGTGCGTACGGTCCTGCAGTCGCTTGTGGTGGCCCCGATCCATAACCCGGAATATGAGGTAAACGGTTGCTTCGGAACGCCCTGTTGGTATTCCAAGCGTGTGTGTTAGGTTTACCTTGCAAGGTTAAATTCGATTCGGATCGTCCGCCTCTCACGAGGATTGAGACTGCTTATCCCTTTTGCCACATCGAGTAAAAAGTGTAATTGTTGATGGAATAATCATGATGGATGATAATATCTATCTTGCTTGTTTAGTATAGGTGGTTACCTAGAATGGCTAATCAAACTAGAATCTGAAAGCTAAAACTTGAAAATAGGTTATATTCTTAGTTGCTTTTCAGCTAAAACTAAACCCGGAACCATTACAAGCTTTCATGAGTCTAGTTATGGGCTAAAGTATATGTCAGACCCGGGGCCACCGGGCTGGGCATGTTATGTAGTCTAAGAGATTAAGCCCATCTTCTCTCTTATTCATTTTGTTTATCTCTTGTTTATCCCGTTTAAATAGGAGATAGGGCTAACCAACACGGAGAGGATCTACTCGAGATCAGTTCTGGTGTGATCCCTCGGTGGGGGTTGGTTAGCATCTTTGTAACTCTGGCCTCTCGGATATATAAGGGAGGTCAGAGACCCCCCTAAAAACAGAAGATCATTAGGTCATTCTACACCAAAAAGAATACAAACCACCATACAGGACGTAGGGTGTTACGCCCCGTGCGGCCCGAACCTGTCTAAAGTCTTGTGTTCTTTGCACCTTCGAGTTCCTGATCTCGGCGTTCCCTCACCCAAAACTTACCACCTTGGGTATATCCCTCGGTGGGCAGCCGGTTAAACACCTACAGTTGGCGCGCCAGGTAGGGGAGCGCGTCGAAGATCCGCCGGCGAGCTCGATGGCAACTTTCAGTTTCATCAGGTCAGTACCCTCTCAGGGTACGACGTTTGTTTTTGGCTCGTGGGTTTGCGTCACAGACGGTGCGGGCAACTTTCGGTGATTCCTCGTCGACATGACGCCGAAAACCGTCGCTGCGGATCCTCGCAGCGGCCTCGACAAGTTCGTCGACGAGCTCGACAACTTGCCGCTCCATGCTTCCGCGGCACAGGTCGAGATGGAATCTGTACCAAGCTCGACTTCTTCTGATGCTGCGACAACTTCTCCTGGTTTGGACTCGTTCCAATTCAGGGATTCGTTGAGTCGTACTCAACCCGGCTTGCGCGAATTGGCCACTGATCTTCAGGAGGCCAATGCGCTCAGATCCCTCTTCATGTTAGAGAAGGATCGGGATCTGCTGCTCCGGGACGGAAACTCCGAAGCCACCGCGTGTCGGGGGGCTTCGGGTTGTTTTGGCCCCGGTGATTTGGTGATCGCTTCCTCGCCAAAAGGACACATCGTGCATTGGAAGGGCATGAAGCTCTCCAATCTACTCGAGGTAGAGAGTCGGCTCGTGGCTCACCTCGAGCCATTGCCTTTCCAGGAGGGCAGGCCGTTGGCCACCGTGGCGGAGGAGTCGACGGAGCTAGTCGACGAAAGTTCTCATGAGCTTTCCTCCCGCCAGGTGCTGATGGCCGAAGAAGGCGAGGACGGTGGGAATCTCCTCATCGACAACTTGGATGTGATATCTGACGATGAGATCACGGCCAACGCCGGTAACGAGAACGACGCCGATCGTGAGGCGCGGAGGGCCAGGAACAGGGCCCGAACGATCCGGCGAAGGAGAGCTAACGAGCGAAGGCGATCTATGCATCGCGAGCTCGACCCCGAGTTTGCTGCCGTAAGCGAGCGGGGCTTCAGGACCCCGGTGGCCAACATTGCCAGGGTCACGGCCATTCTCGAGCGCAGCCACGACCCGGAGGTACGTCAAGCACTCCTCTTTGCGCAGAGGGCTTGGATCCAGTTGGATCAGCATAATCCGGCGTCCATCATCCGGGAAGAGCGCGTGGACGAGAGCCGGAGCCAGGCTCGCAGTCGAACGACTGGTGGTCGTCCTCCAAATCAGATCAGCAACGACAACGCACGCGCGAGCCAGGCCCCTGGCGGGAGGCAACAGCCACCGCAAGGGGGTCGTCCGCGACAGGCCAGTCGACGACCTCCTCCGGAGGACCTGCGCCAGCACATCAATGACGGTCACGACGCGCGCACCGTGATCTCCTCCAGGCGCAAGACTCGCGAAGAAGTCGAAGCTGAAGGTACTGATTGTAGCGATCGATTTCCTGCTTTCTCTGCTCGTTTCAGCAGCTACAAGTACCCGGAGGGCTTCAAGCCGATCGGCATCACCAAGTACGACGGCAAGCAGGCTCCCCAGCAGTGGCTTCGTTGCTACTCCACGGCCATTGACGTCGCGGGGGGCTCAAATATCACCAAAGTCGTCTACTTCCCGATGGCTTTGGACCCTGCGCCGCTCACTTGGCTGGAGAGCCTCGGCAGCAACTCCATCGACTCCTGGGAACGACTTAAGAAGGTCTTCATCGATAATTTCCAGGGAGCAATTACCCGTGCAGGTACTCGGCACGATCTTGCCCAGTGCAAGCAGGAACGTAACGAGCTTCTACGGTCCTACACGCGTCGCTTCTTCGACGTCCGCGCCACCATCGCGAACATCTCGGAGGAGGACATCATCGACTGCTTTTACAACGGCATCACCGACCCGAGCATATACAGAGATTTCGGGCGGAACAGGCCGAAAACCGTTGCGGGCCTTCGTGATATGATGCACGATTGGTCCGAGCAGGAGGAGAAGATGCGGGAGCGGTTCCCGCGGCGCCATGATAGCAATCTGCGGCGCCCAAACGACAACCGCAGCGACAAAGGCCAGCGGGACTTTTCCGGGCCACCCCGGAAACGAAAGCCAGATGATGTCATCGCGGCTATCGATCGTCCTTCGCGGGGAAAGAAGTCGACAACTCAGGAGGAGTTCGAGAAGCTCCTACAAAAGAAGTGCCCGTGGCATCCAGGCGCCAACCACGCTGCCATCGACTGCTATCACCTTCGGAGGACGTTCAGCAATTCCGGTGGCGGCAGGAAGAACAAGAAGCCTGGTGACAAAGAACCCGAGGACGATGATCAGGAGGATCACGGGCACAATCCGAAGTTTCAGGATGCGTCGAAGGTGGTCAACGTCATCTTCGGGGGGGATGAGGATTTCTGTTCCAGGCGGGATCAGAAGCTGCTCCTCCGGGAGATCATGTCCATCGAGCCGGAGGTACCACGACCACTCCGTTGGTCGGAGGTCCCCATCTCGTTCTCTCGTGATAACCAGTGGACGAGTTTCTCCGAGCCCGGCAAGTTTCCCCTGGTCCTGGATCCTGTGGTGGCGGAGGTCAATCTTACCAAGGTCTTGATCGATGGCGGGAGCGGGCTCAATCTTATCTTCGTCAGCACTCTGAAGAAAATGGGCCTGGATTTTAAGGACATGCTGGTTCCCAGCAAATCCCCCTTCTACGGCATTGTCCCAGGTAACGCGGCGCATCCGCTCGGTACGGTGGTCCTCCCAGTTACCTTTGGCACGAGGGAGAACTATCGCACCGAGTTTATCAAGTTCGAGGTGGCTACCTTTGACTCCTCTTACCATGCAATACTGGGTCGCCCGGCACTTGCCAAGTTCATGGCAGTGCCGCATTATGTCTATCTGCTTCTTAAGATGCCAGGACTCGGTGGAGTACTCACCCTTCGTGGTGACCTGAAGAAGTCGCACGATTGCAATCAGGAGGCGATCCAGTACGCCTCGACTACTCGCGTGCCAGATGCTTCGGGAGAAGTACTCGCGGCCGCGCAGCAGCTCTCCCAGACCGGGCTGGAGATTCCATCCAAGAAGGCTAACAAGTCGAGCATCCAGTCGACTGATGATGTGGCCCTCAAGACGATCCAGCTCCAGGAGGGAGATTCATCCAAGACCGCCATCATTGGTGCGGGCTTGGGTGACAAATAGGAACTCGCGCTCGTCAGCTTTCTTCGGGCTAACCGAGATATATTCACGTGGAAACCAGCGGATATGCTAGGGGTGCCCAGGGAGCTGATCGAGCACGCCTTGAATGTACACCCGAAGGCTACGCCTAAGAAGCAACGCCTGCGGAGGTTTGCCCACGACAAGCGTGAGGCCATTAAACGGGAGATCGCTAAACTTCTCGCGGCTGGATTCATTAAAGAAGTAATCCATCCAGAGTGGGTAGCGAATCCCGTCCTTGTAAAGAAAAAGAATAATGAATGGAGAATGTGTGTCGACTACACCAATCTCAACAAGCATTGCCCAAAAGATCATTTTGGGCTGCCGCGCATTGACCAAGTCGTCGATTCGACGGCCGGGTGTGTCCTTCTTTGTTTTCTTGATTGTTACTCAGGGTATCATCAGATTGCGCTCAAAGAGGAGGACCAAATCAAGACTGCATTCATCACCCCGTACGGAACCTACGCCTACAAAACAATGTCCTTCGGGTTGAAAAATGCAGGTGCGACATATCAGCGGGCAATCCAGATGTGTTTCGCGGATCAGCTGCATCGAAATGTCGAGGCTTATGTGGATGACGTGGTCATCAAGACCAGGGAGTCCGATAACTTGATCGCGGATTTGGAGGAGACATTCGATAGTCTGCGCAGATTCCGGTGGAAACTCAATCCCACCAAATGCGTCTTCGGCGTACCTTCAGGGAAATTGCTCGGGTTCATCGTCAGCAACCGAGGCATTGAAGCCAACCCCGTGAAGATCACGGCCATCACTGATATGGAGGCTCCGGCCACAGTCAAGGATGTGCAAAAGTTAACAGGTTGTATGGCGGCTCTGAACAGGTTCATCTCCCGACTCGGGGAGAGAGGACTACCCTTCTTCAAGCTCCTGAAACGACAGGATAAGTTTCAATGGACGGAGGAGGCCGAGCGAGCTTTACAAGATCTGAAACATCATCTGCAGTCACCTCCAATCCTCACAGCACCGTTGCCAGGGGAGGATCTACTACTTTACATTGCGGCAACAACTCATGTCGTCAGCAGTGCTATTGTAGTCGAGCGAGGCGAAGAAGGCCATGCGTTTAGAGTGCAGAGGCCTGTCTACTTCGTCAGCGAGGTCCTCTCCGAATCCAAGGTACGGTATCCCGCTGTTCAAAAGCTTTTGTACGCTATCTTGATCACATCCAGAAAGCTGCGCCACTACTTCGATGAGTACAATATCACTGTGATCACGGACTTTCCGCTGGCGGATATTCTGCATAATCAAGATGCCACGGGACGTGTATCCAAGTGGGCAGTGGAACTGGGGGCTTTGTCAATAGACTTTAAGCCACGCACCGCAATCAAATCACAGGCTCTAGTCGACTTCATGGCTGAGTGGAGAGAGAATCAGGTCCCAACTCCAGTGGACAAGCCAGAGCATTGGACCATGTATTTCGACGGGTCCCTCAAGCTCGACGGCGGTGGCGCTGGGGTTCTGCTTATTTCCCCACGAGGTGAGCAGTTGAAGTACGTCCTTCAGATCCTGTGGGCGGTATCCAACAATGAAGCCGAGTACGAAGCTTTGCTTCACGGGCTTCATTTGGCGATATCACTAGGGATCAAGCGACTACTTGTATATGGCGACTCTCTCCTTGTTGTTCAGCAGGTCAACAAGGAATGGGATTGCAACAAGGAAACAATGGACGCTTACGTGCAGGAAGTGAGCAAGTTGGAAAGCAAGTTCTCCGGCCTGGAAGTTCATCATGTATTACGGGAGCACAACGTCGGTGCGGACATCCTGTCTAAACTGGGGTCCACGCGCGCCCAGGTCCCGCCGGGAGTCTTCGTCCAAGAGCTCAACCAGCCATCGATCAAGTCTTCTCCGCAAGTAGCCATCGACGCGGGTCCCCAACAACCCGATCGAGAGGTTATGGTGCTGGAGGAAGACTGGCGAGGGGCTTTTATCGACTTCATACGAGATCAACGGTTGCCAGCGGGAGTCGACGCCAGGAGCGCTCACGCAGCTCGCATCTTGCGACGAAGCAAGGGTTTCGTCCTGGCCAATGACAAGCTCTATCGGCGAGGCGCCCGGTCAGGGGTTCTCATGAAGTGCGTCACCAAGGAAGATGGTTACGCCATACTGCGGGAGATCCACGACGGCGTCTGCGGTAATCATGCGGCTTCAAGAACGCTGGTGGGGAAAGCCTACCGAGCCGGCTTCTGGTGGCCCACCGCGGTGACCGACGCGGAGGATCTCGTGCGCAGGTGCCAAAACTGTCAATTCTTCGGCAAAAAGACGCACGTTCCAGCTCACAGCCTCATCACCATACCGCCGTCCTGGCCTTTCGCCTGTTGGAGTCTTGACATGATTGGGCCCTTCACGACAGCACCAGGCGGTTTCACCCATGTTCTGGTGGCTATCGACAAGTTTACCAAGTGGATCGAGTACAAGCCGATAGCCAAGCTCACACCAGATCGGGTCGTCGACTTCATCTCAGATATTCTGCATCGTTTCGGCTTCCCCAACTCCATTATCACGGACTTGGGATCAAACTTCACGGCGAACCAGTTCTGGGAGTTCTGCGAGAATGCTTGCATCGAAGTTAAATATGTCTCAGTCGCACACCCGCGAGCCAATGGACAAGTCGAGCGGGCGAACGGCTTGATAATCGACGGTCTCAAAAAGCAACTATATGACGAAAACAGCAAGAAGGGAGGCAAATGGGTGCACGAGCTGCCGCATGTAGTCTGGGGGCTTCGGACTCAGCCGTCCAAAGCCACAGGCCAAACACCCTTCTTCCTTGTATATGGATCCGAAGCCATTTTACCAGCCGATATCATGTGGAAGTCCCCAAGGGTCGAAATGTACAATGAAGGCGAGGCGGACGAGGCGCGGCAGTTAGAGCTCGATTCTGTGGAAGAAGCTCGTTGCACCGCTCTTGTCCAGTCAGCCCGGTACCTGCAGGGGATCCGCCGATACCACGATCGCAACGTCAAGGAGCGGTCATTCAGTGTTGGTGAATTGGTCTTGCGTCGTATCCAGGACGAATCTGGCCTACACAAGCTCAACTCAAGGTGGGAGGGCCCGTTCGTCGTCAAGCAGGTCACACGGCCAGGGTCGTATCGACTACAGTGCCTCGAAGGCCAGGACGTCCCAAATTCCTGGAACGTCCAACACCTGCGCAAGTTCTACCCATAAGCAAACGCCCGGTGGTATCCGAATTCCCCGGGGGCTTGGAAGATCTCCTTTCCCCGATTCATATTGGAGGCTACAAGCCACAATATTCGGGTCGCACATTCCCTCTCCGGCGCACGACAGCCACGGCCACGGGCGAAACTCTCGTGTAAGCTGGCTACTCGTCGTGAATAAAGTTATGACTACATTCACAGCTTATCGACTTTATTTTTTGTCGAACCATCCGCTTCGGCTAAAACTCCTCGATATATCGAGTTCCGCCGCGACCTTAGGTGGTCACACGCGACCGATGTCGCACTTTGTCCAACTCAGTTGATCCGCTCGACTGGCTAAAAACAGCGCGTTGGAAAGGTTCGCACAAAGAGCCACCTCGCCTACATCCTGAGTGGTTGCACTCAGAACAGTCATGTTTTTGCCAGAAGAATGGCCAAAACGCGGCAACGACCGCACCTGCTCCTAACAGGCTCGATCCGTCCGCCCGGGTCTCACTCAGCTTACGGAGCGCGCTCACAAGCAGGAGCGATTTTCGACTACACTCAGAGTCGCTGCACTCGAGCTAGTCCTAACCTTTTGCCCTACGCACGGCAGCCCCGCGACGATGCTCGCGTTCTTTCCTAACGAGTCTAGACCTACAAGATCGGGTTGTGGATACTTCGTTAGACGAGTTCCTACACGGAGCTATGGCTACCTTCAGGGTCGTTGCGCCCCGGGGTAGTGTCTACTATTTGCGCCTTGAAAGCCTGGACACCCGCCCAGCATAGGCACACACACACACAAGTAGAGACATCAAAATAACCATATATACAAGGGAATGATTACTTGTTTCTCATACCCTAATCCTGCAGCACACTGTGTACAATTTGTTCTGCTACAGGTTGGGCTTCTCGCAGGTACTCTTCAAAACGCTCGTTTGAGCAGTCCGCCGCCATCCCCTGCGCAAAAATGCCTAGCTGTGCATTCGGCACGAAGGACTTTACATATGCGAGGGCGTTGCTCACGCAAGCGACTGGAGCTTCGGATAGGAACTTGAGCATTTTCTTCGGGGCTTCACGGAGTCGCTCCAGCAGGGGCCGCGGGCCTGCCTCGCCTTCTTCTGGGGGATCCACCATGTCCACCAGCTCCTGGGCGGCTTCCCGGAGGTCCTCCAGCTCCTTGCGCATCTGCTCGTCCTTCTCGCCCAGCGCCTTGACTTGCTGAAGGCAGTCGACGAACTGACGCTCAGTGTCGCCGATCACCTTCTGCAGCTTTTCGACTTCATCTGTACGACGATACAGCATATTCTTCACGTCAGTAAGCAGCTCCTCTTTTTATTTCGTTATTTTCCTAAGCTCTGCGGCAAGGGTACTTCAGCATCTAAGGAGACTCACTAAGGAAAAAGTACTCGAGGAAAGCGAGAGCTTACCTTGGTGCGCCTTTTTCTCTGCCTTGAGCTGCTCCTGGTACTCCGCTTGTTGCTCCTTGAGCTGTTGTTGGAGCTCGGAGTTGGCCTTCTCCATGTTTTTCAGGTCATTCTTGAGCAGCCAGGTCTCTCGAGTCCTTTCTTTCTTCAGTATATCAAGCTCGCGCTGCATATAGCAATTCTTCGTCTTCTCCTCGGAGATGCGCTTGTGCAGGGCACCTAACTCCCGCGCGTCACTCAAAACCGCACGGAGTTTATCCGACTTCTTCTGGGATTTGGTGATCACATGCTGCGCCAAAGGAGGAGAATGAGTCCTAAACAATTCATCAACGCGCGCACCCGGACCATTACCCGAGTATTACCATGGAGAAGTCGTATAACTCCTTGAAGGTGCTCTTGAAAGTCTTCACATTTTCGGCCGTCAGCAGAAGATCATCCACCAGGTCGGTGGTGATGATGTCCTGGTGCCCTGGCCCGGCCCTCAGCACCTCACGAGGACTCCCCGAGGGCCCGGCGGCTTCTCCGGACGGCGGCGGCTGGACACCTGCGAGCATGCGAAGTGGTCACCACATTATGCCCGGACCCTGACATCAAGCCGCGGGCGGGAAAGCTCGTACCTGCGCCACCGGTGGGAGCGGCACCAGGGGCCGCGACTTGTTCCTCGCCACTGGGCTCGGCTCCCTCTTGTCGGGACTCGGGAGGCGGCAAGTCGGGGAGCCCCGCATCCGCTTCTGGGGCCACGACTTGTTCATCGCCACCGGGTCCGGCTCCTTCTCGTCGGGACTCGGGAGGCGGCAAGTCGGGGAGCCCCGCATCTGCTTCAGGGGCCACCTTTGCTGGTACGGGCCCCCCAGGCGCCAAGGGCTCAGGGGCTGCTGCAGCTGAGGCAGGCACCGCAGCCCTGCTCGGCTCCAGCTGGAGTTGCACCGCGCTTGCAGCCCTGGTGACATCGACAACATGGTTATCCACGCGGGCACGGTCAAGATCTTCAAGCGATTGAAGTAAAACTTACAGTGTCGACTTCTTCTTGGCAGCCTTCTTCACCCGCCAGGCCCGCCGAGGAACGCTCGTCGCTGATGGCGAGGCCTGGCCGGCTGATGGAGGGGTTCCCGCCACGACAATTGTCACTGCCGCGGCGTCAGAGGAGCCTGTATCCACCCTTTCGGGTTCAGATCCGGATGGCAGAGCAGGAAGACTGCAAGGGGGTGCTGTCAGTACTCAGCACCATGGAAACTTTGGAACTGGCCAAAACAGCAATTCCGTACCTGGAGGACTCGACTTCTTGAGCCTTGCGCTTGCGCACCTGGCGCTGGCCCTTCGGCACCGGTGGCAGAGCGCCGGCCAACTCCACGCTCTGATCGGAGGAGTTGTTCCCGCGCGGCTCCCCCACGGTCCCTCCGCTCGCCTGCGAGCCCACGCACTCCATGGACTCGCTGCTGCCTTGAACCGCAGTATTGCGTGCCGCCTTGGTGGCAACGGCGGCAACAGGGCGCGGACCTCCCTCGGCGTCTTCCCCCGCTGGCAAGTCCACGCGTTCGGCGGCCTCGTTGCGGCTTTGGGTCGCAGCAAGGCGAGCCTTCTTGGCCGCCGTGACTGCAGAAGGAAGGAGGTGATACGCTCGGGGGAGGTCCGGCTGCGGCGGGTAGCTGCAGTAAAGTTCCGAATGTCCCTGCGGAAAGTCCTTCAGTTCAGTACCGGCGCAGTAGTCGATTTCTTCAGCAAAAGAAGTCGAGCACTTACCGGCGGGGGCGGATGTTGCGCGGAGTACAAGGTGGGTATGTACGGCCTGGTGTTCACGTCCAGCAGCACCCGCTAAACCCGCTGGAGCGCGACTTCATCTGGCACCTCCTCTGTGCACATGCGAGAAGAATCAGCAGGGCCGGTGTACTCGAAGCCCAGGCAACACCTCTGTTGGATGGGCTGGACGCGGCGCTTGTAAAAGGAGAACATGACGGAGGCGCCGGTCACCCCCTCCTTCTTCAATGCATCGATGGCCTCCAGCAGCTCCTTGACTTGAATCATTTCCATGCCGGAGGGTTCAAGGTTCCACTCCCCCTCACCACGGGTGGTTCGCTCGACTTCGTCGGCAGGGGGGGAGCATGGTTCTCGATGTAAAACCAGAGGTTTTTCCACCCAGGAAGGTTGGAGGGGAATCTATATGCAAGGTATTTCTCGCCGGCCTGCTGTCGCAGTTGGATGCCGGCGCCCCCTACCACGGCGAGTTTTTTCGTGGTTGGCTGGGGTTTCACGCGGAAGAGGAAGCGGAATAGATCCCAGTGGGGTTCAATTCCGAGAAATGCTTCACAAAAGTGGATGAAAATAGAGATGTGGCAGATGGAATTCGGGTTGAGGTGATGGAGCTCAAGCCCGTAGTAGTAAAGAAGGCCGCGGAAGAAAGAACAAGTGGGGAGGGCCAATCCCCGTTCGGCAAAATGGTAAAATGTGACGATTTCGTCAACATTCTCCATGGGGAAAGGTTCCCGGAAGGAGGGGCGCCAGTTGACGAGATTTTTCTATTGCAGCAACCCCTTAGAAATAAGTTTTTTCAAATTGTTGAGGGAGCACTTACTGTGTGTCCACTCCGCGGTTGTTGGTCCCGCATCCTTCTTCATTCCCTCGATCTCTGACTTCTTGGACGTCATCTCCGACGCGCCGGCCACGAGATGCTCGGGGGCTGCGGGGAGAGGGGCGGGGAGGTCGGGGTGGGAGTTTTTCTTGGGGGAAGGCGGCGGCGCTTGGTTTGGACTGGGGAATTTGGTGGCTCTTGATGGAATGCAGATTGAAAGCGTGATTTTTTCCTACAGTTATCGCGGGGTTAAATAACCAGCGGAGTGGGGGAAAGTTACTGTTTTGAAGTTCAAGAGTCGTTTCGTGGAATATTCCGAAGATGAGGGGTCATTTGGTGATCTGATTAGATTGCACCTTTGATTAATCATTTTTTCAGGGCCAATTAGCCCGAAAAAAGGGGTTTTTTGAATCTTTGGTCTAATTACATCATTTGTACCATCGCTTCGGTCTCCCCCGTAGCGTGTTATTGTTTAGCCTGTATGCCACGATTTTTGGACCCTTATCTCCAACTTTGTGGGATTTGGATTCAAGGCTCGGGGGCTGTGGGGTATGTGGCATCGACTACTTATTTTTTAAAGTTCTTTGAAGGGTAAGGAAGACTACAGACAAGTGGGACCCTCAGCCCGATCCTACGATTCAACATAAGGCTCGGGGGCTACTCCATATGGAGTGCGATTTTGCAATCGCACGCCATGTCAGAAATAAAATTCGGGGCATGAGCACCTCCTAGCTTCGATGCAGCCAAGCAAGTACTCGAAGAAGGACTTCAAAACGAATCGTCAGAAGAAGTCGAAGACAGTTTTGAAAGTACTCGATAAGTCTGCAATACTTAGCTACGAAGAGCTCGGGGGCTTGTCAGACCCGGGGCCACCGGGCTGGGCATGTTATGTAGTCTAAGAGATTAAGCCCGTCTTATCTCTTATTCATTTTGTTTATCTCTTGTTTATCCCGTTTAAATAGGAGATAGGGCTAACCAACACGGAGAGGATCTACTCGAGATCAGTTCTGGTGTGATCCCTCAGTGGGGGTTGGTTAGCATCTTTGTAACTCTGGCCTCTCGGATATAAAAGGGAGGTCAGAGACCCCCCTAAAAACAGAAGATCATTAGGTCATTCTACACCAAAAAGAATACAAACCACCATACAGGACGTAGGGTGTTACGCCCCGTGCGGCCCGAACCTGTCTAAAGTCTTGTGTTCTTTGCACCTTCGAGTTCCTGATCTCGGCGTTCCCTCACCCAAAACTTACCACCTTGGGTATATCCCTCGGTGGGCAGCCGGTTAAACACCGACAGTATACCCAATCCCGGGTAAGCCTTGCTGAGTATTAGTATACTCAGCCTTGCTAGTTTTATGTTTTTCAGGTAAAGCCTTTGAAGACCCTACTCTTTCCCTGTCATGGCCCTATGCTCTTCCAGAATATTGGTCCGTGGAATGGGATCTGTCCTCGGCCAACACTGGTGATATCGAGTGATGTCGTGCCCGGATTTAGCATGACATCCGTCTTGTCGACGTGCTATAGATCATCGCGTATGTTTCCGCTGCTAAAAATCTTAGCTTAAACAGTTTGTATTGTTTTCTCTAAGTTTGAAACTTT
Organism: Panicum hallii; assembly: GCF_002211085.1. Classification (NCBI taxonomy): domain Eukaryota; kingdom Viridiplantae; phylum Streptophyta; class Magnoliopsida; order Poales; family Poaceae; genus Panicum; species Panicum hallii. The sequence continues at coordinate 59,576 of NW_020356202.1, read as the reverse complement.
GTACTACTTTTATAAACTCTTGTAATGTAATTCCCTATTATGTAAATTGTGATGGTGATTGTATCTCTGGACTCACCTTCGTGTGAGGTAACCTTATTTGATCCTGTGTATCGGTGGTTTATCGGGACGTTACCCGACAGGCCAAGGGATTATACCGTTTGAAGCACGTTGGAGCCCTCGGGAGTGGACTCGCGTACTTGAGCCGGTATAATTCAGGTTGGTTCTGCCTCAGCTGGTATCAGAGCTATAAGGTTATCCTGGAGATACATTTTACCTTAAAAATGCTTTCAGTATAAAAGTTGAACTAACAAAATGTTTGGCAAAACTACGTTGGAATCGTTAAGGATTGTACTTAGTACGTAAAGCGCTAGGGTAATGCTTATGAGGGAATTAGAGGTGGCTGTACTATATATATATATATAACCCTAACTACCAGCATTAATTTTCTATTAAAACTTAAATTCATGCACAACCCCAACTTTACATTCTGTAACGACACCTTCGACGATGAGGTAAGGAGGTAAGGATCTTCAGCCAACTGAGAGAGCTTGGCCTTCCTGTCGGTGATGCGAACCGAACGCTGTTTCTCAAGCAGTGGCCTACTTGAGATGCTGCCAATATACCAACTTTGGTTGACTATTTTGGGAGTATATAGTTAGGTATGGGGTATGAACAGTGACACCACCGCATTTTGCGGTACCCCCGTGAATACGTTATCTTGATAACGTATGTTAACGTTGTCTGTACGGCGGTAATTGTACAGATGTTGTTTCTATAGTGAACAGTAATAATTGGGGACGCTTTCATGACATGCTGGCATGAAAGGTTCAATATATATATATTGTATTTTCTGCAGGAATGCTAACCACGATTCGATAGGTTTTGAACGGTTAGGATTATCGACTAGTTATTACAGGGAGAGACGTATTTATATGATGCCACCGTACTTAACCACGTAAGACCAAGATTACTTGGCAGTTATTTTTGTTTGTGAGGACGTGTAGAACATGCATACATTATGACATCTTGGATTAACCTGATTGCCTTGGTTGTTACGTTGATGTACTGAAATATGTGCTTGTATCTGAATGCCTGCCTAGACTTTGTGTTGTAGGAGCCAACGTAATCTGTTGGGCTATCTTAGAGTTAAGGAAGTCTTTTTTGAATCAAGTGGATTGGGTTATGTTTGAACCATATCGTCAATCTTAGCTTGACCGCTAAATCAAATCCTTGATCTTGTTTTAAATCTGTTTCGGCAGAACTATTGAGTTCTTTCCTTTGATGGTTACATCTTGATAATCATCAGCAAACCCTTCAATTCATCATTCAGTGATTTATCCATCCTTTCATGATGTTGTACCTTATATTGTTGGCTATTCTAGTTACAACATTTGAATGTCGCACCTTCAATTTTTGCTCAGATGATTTTGGATAAATTAAAAAGATGTATGACAATAATTATTTTTGGATACAATTTTCCCGGCAAAAGTCATGCATCATAACACATACCATCTTGATTAGTTCATGGTGTTGCATCATTATCGGAGATTCGTAGACTGACTAACGGGTGTGCTTTTAGTACAGCTTTAGGTTGTCTTCGGCTTCCTAAGGTCTATCTTGTTGCTGTTGGCACTACAAGGTTGTTATTCCTCTTTTGTGGTGGTGTTTAATCACATGACCATGATGCCGCGTCGGAACCTAAGGCCTCATGTGCACTGCAGCCACATGATTGAGCCATTAGGAGCGCACTGGTGACTAGGTACATGTGACGTAACCCCACTACAATCTCTATCTATGCAACCTTACTAGTGTCCTAACTTTTGATCCTCGTTTAAGGATATAGAGCTACCCAGGTGCTAGTTACGAGAGAACGGTTGTAGAGTGCGAGTCATATGCATCATCAACTCATGAAGGTATGCATCATACCTCATGCATTTCATACGTGCATACATCACAAGCATCATCATTCTTGCATCATGGTGTATACATCATTCGGTCAGCATCATGATAATTGCATTGTGTCATATGCACCATTTCAGTCGTGCATGGAATCCTTCATCCTCATGTTACACTATCAATGCAATCATACATCTCAACAATGCATTGCATTCAGGGTTATATATCGAGCATTGCACTCTGAGTAGAGCATTTTGTCATTATCCCTTGATTGCATCGGTATAAATAGGCATGTTTTGCAATCAATGTCATCTAAAACATTCAGGTAATAAACTCTGAGTAGAAAGGTTTCAAACATCACTCGTAACCCAATCTTTCGTACTATCCTCACTTGCTATCCATGAGCTTTGTGATGAATGTCGCCAACATTTATCCTCGTCATGTGGTGATCTTAATTTTATGAGAAACTGATCACCTTTCTCTCTATTCTCTCATCATAACTCATCCATATACAATCTATCCATACTCTCGGCATACTCATCTCGACATACTCCAACGGCTTTCATCGTCAACATCAATCTTCCCTAGTGTGATTGCTTTTTGCCACTTTTGATGTGTGATTTGCTTTTCTTCCCTTAAAGAGTCTTTCGTCCGAATCTCGGGACGAGATTCTTTTTAGGGGGGGAGGCTGTGACAGTCCATATGCTTGTAATACTAGATATATTTTGATAGTGTGAAATATATGTTTGTTAAATGTAAAGCTTGTGTATGTTTATGTGAAACTTTTGAAAATTTAAACGTACAAATAAAAAGGGTATTTTTATAATTATAGAAAAACCTAGGGTTGTTTTTGCAAAATGTATTTGGATTAGGGTAATTTCAAAATAAGTGAAAAGTGGTTTTGTAAACATGTTTTTTCTTATTTTATTCCCTGCAAAAAAATATATATTTATCCAAAAGTTGCATTAGAAATGCATGTGTTGAAGTGCGTAAAAATTTTGGGTAAAATGGTAAAAATTAAGGGTGTTTATGTAATTTTATAAAAGTACAAGTCCTTTTATGCAAATATTTGATTTACAAAAGTAACTTTTAAATTTACTCAGGACTAAAGTGTAAAAGTGCAAATCATCATGATATGTCTATCCAACCATTATGACGAATCTATCCCGTCATTATGACGTGTCATAAATGCTTGCATTTAGGTCCTAAAATTTTATAAATTACATTTCTAGGACAAAAGCAATTCAAATCCGACTTTTGTACAAAAATTCACGTGTAAAAATATAAATTTTGAGTTTTTGAACTTGGGCCCTAAAGCAATGTTGTAGAGTTTGAAAAACTCTCCAACTTTCATTTTAGGCATTTCTTCTTTTGGGTTTTAAATCAACGGGAAATTTTGTTTTACAGACAGGTCCTTGCAATTTTCTGTAATTACGCATAAGTCCTTGGAAAGTTACTTTTCTTCTTCTCCTCTGTTCTTCCTTATCCTTCCCTGGCGTTTGCTTCTTTCTTTTGTCCACCGGCAGCACAGTCCCAATCCGTTTTCTCTCTCTCTCTCTCTCTCTTTCCCTCTCCTGCATCAGGCGGCAGCAGGCGGTGCGGCTGGCGGCGGGTGCCGGAGGCGCGCGCGGAGCAGGCGCCAGGCGCGGCGCGGTCAAGGGCGCGCGGCCCAGGCTCGCGCGGGCGGCGTCGCGCAGCGCGGGGCGCGAGCCGGTGCGGCGGCTCGGGCGTAGCCAGGTCGGGGCGCGGCAGGCGGCGGTGTGCAGGGCGCGCGCGTAGGGGCCCGTGCGGCGAGAGCTGGCGCGTGAGCTGCGGCAGGGCGCAGGCGCACGGGCGGTGGGCGAGCGGCAGTGCCCAGGCACCAGCGGGCAGCAGCGCGAGCGAGCGGAAGTATTATGTTAGTGGCCAGCTCGGCTCGATTCAGCAGGCGCGTGTGTGTACAAGACAACAGGCCATCTTCCCCCCACGTCAACCCTCCCCGACAAACTTCTTCGTCATCCACAGGATCCCGTCATCATCGAGCTTTTATCGTCACCAATCCTATTCACCGCAGGAATTTACTTTCCGCGTGTTCTTCTTCATAACCAAGGCTATCCCAAGGTTTGCCCTGATCCACTAATTTCTCTAATGCCGGCGACTCCTTTGCCGGAATGTCATCGTTAACTTCCTGTTATCTGTTTTCCCAAACCAGGAACTTAATTATTATGTTTTAGCAAGTTCTAGGGTGTTCTTTGTAAAATTTCCAAAGCTTTCTGTATTTCAAATCGATGAACTTCTACATTTCATAGATTTTCGTAAGAAGTTCATAAAAAGGTAAAATTAGTTTTGTTTGAAATCCTAAGTCAAACTCTACAAGTTATATGTTGTGATTTTGATTTGAAAGTCTTTGGATTGTGGTCTAGGTTAAATCTTAGAAAATGAGTGCTTTATTATACCTGGTGTTGTAGGCATGTGTTGTAGCTGAATATAGATCATCAGATGTATGTCTCAAGTACCGACGTGTGATCTTTAGTACTCAAATTCCTGCCATCCAGACTCTGTCCTTGTTTTGATTGCCGTTTCCGTAAAATTCTCTTCGTATAAAGATCTTTGTCAATTCATGCGCATCTGTTGTTTAACTTATACATCTTTGCAGCTGCATTTCAACATCAGCTTTTGGTTTAGCCGCTAAGCCTCTGTTTCCTTAAGCTATGATGTTTCTGTGTAACAACTGTCAACCGATGCTTTTCTTTTGATAGGTTCCTACCATCAGTTGGTTAACTAATATGGTTGTTACCCTTCTAGTATCGGCTACCGCCGATACCATTCTTTTGTTTTGTCCTACATCGGCTGCACATAGTCGATGCATCGAAGATACACCCACAATCTTAGGGTTCTTGCCATCGGCCGACCCAAGCCGATTTTGGTTACTTTTCCATATCGGTTAAACACGGCCGATCGATCCTTAGTTTCCCCATCCTTATCCACACACTTCTATCAGTCGATTTATCGACTGAGAGGTCAGCTTTATACTTCTCGGTCACATACCCTTAACCACACTTCAATCGGCTGTACGTCACTCAATAATTGCGCTGACGTAATCAAGTCGATACAACCACACCTAGTTACCTAGAATAACACTTAAGCACATCTCAGTTAAGACACAGCTACATTAGCAATCATCCCTCTGCTAAGGTAATCGATGTTTTCATCGATCGCCTAGGAAACCGATGCACCTTTCCATCGGCTAAACCCCTATTGTTTCCAATCGGCTCTGTTGTAATCTTCAACGAGTAGCCGATTCTAGTTAGTTGTCCCCCTAAAGCTCTATCTAGGTTTAGTTCAGATCTTTTTGGTTGATATATGAATAGTATGTTGTATGAATGCTGGATTGCAATTGAATTGTGAAGTAAGGTAGTTTTATGTGCACACTTTGAATGAAATGTTGCATTGCATATAGATACGATTACTTCGGCAACGGTACCTACGAGATCTCCCAGGAGTCTGCGGAGGATATTCCTGAAGGCCAAATGAACGTCACCAAGGAATTAACTGAAGCCCCGAACCAAAGTTCGGAAGATATTGACATTTCTGACTTCAGTCTCACCAGTAAAGGCAAGCCCCGGTGCATATCCCAGTATTTCTGTGATAGTTCATGTGTTTGTAAACTAGGCATATAATTTGTTAGTGTGAAATATGTGTTTGTTAAGAGTAAAGCTTGTGTATGTCTATGTGAAACTTTTGAAAATTTAAAAGTGCAAATAAAAGGGTAACTTTTGTAATTACAGAAAAATCTAGGGTTGTTTCTGCAAAATGTAACTAGATAAGGGTAATTTAAAAATAAGTAAAGGGTGGTTTTGCAAACATGTTTTTCTTATTTTATTCCTTGTAAAAATAGATATATATTTATCCGAAAGTTGCATTTGAAATGTGTGCGTTGAAGTGTGTAAAAATTTTGGGTAAAGTGGTAAAAACAAGGGTATTTATGTAATTTTATAAAAGTATAAGTCCTTTTAAGCAAATATTTGATTTACAAAAGTAATTTCCAAAGTTACTCAGGACTAAAGTGTAAAAAGTGTAAGTCATCATGACATGTCTATCCAACCATTATGACGAGTCTATCCTGTCATTATGACGTGTCATAAATGCTTGCATTTACGTCCTAGATTTTATAAAGTTTCATTCTTTTGGACAAAAGCAATTCAAATCCGACTTTTGTTCAAAGATTCACGTGTAAAAATATAAGTCTCAAGTTTTTGAACTCGAGCCCTAAAGCAATGTTGTAGAGTTTGAAAAACTCTCCAACTTTTGTTTTGGGCATTTCTTCATTTGGGTTTTAAATCAACGGGAAATTTTGTTTTACAGATAGGCCCTTGCAGTTTTCTGTATTTATGTATAGGTCCTTGGGGAAATCTGTTCATCCTTCTCTATTTCTTTCTTCTTGGCGTCTCTGTTTTTGCTTCTTCTACCGGCAGCACTTATCCTTTCTCTCTCTCCCGTCTACCCAGTCAGCAGGCAGCAGCAGCAGGCGCGCCCGGGTGTGCGCGCGCAGGGGCCCAGGCGACGGCGGGCTCGGGCGGCGGCCCCAGGCAGCGCGCGGCGCAGGGCGCGGCCAAACGCGGGCGCACGCGCGGGCAGCTAGGCGTCCGGGCGGCGCCAGAGTGAGGGGGCCCGAGCGGCGGCGGCCCCGAGCGAGCGCGCGACGGCGTGCGCGGGAAAGGCGGCTTGGCGGGGTGGCGCGAGCTGGCGGGTGCGCGCGGCGGGCGCCGAGCCAGGGCGGCACGCGGCGCGTGTGGGCCCAGGAGCGGGGTGGACGGAAGTTGGAGCGGCGGCGGCTCGGCGCAGGCACGAGCGCACGCGGGAGGCTGCGGTCGAGCGGAGGCAGGCCAGGCAGGGCGCGTGCGGGCGAGCGCGTGACGCGGCAGCGGCCAGGCAGTGCGCGGGAGCAGGCGGGCCGGTGGGCGGAGCGCGGCTGGCGCAGGCGGGCCGCGGAAGCCAGAGGCGAGCCGGCACGGGTAGCTGCGGCACCAGGTCGTGGCGCGGCGGCTCAGGAGGAAGAGGAGCGGTGTAGGTTTGAGCGGAGCAAGTGCACGGCGCGAGCGGCAGATACTGACTCGGTGCGACAGCTTCTTGGGGCTGGAGCGCACTGGCTCGGGCGCGGAGGTAGGCCGACGAAGGTGCGGCAGATGCGGGCGCACGGGTAGAGCAGTGCGTGCGCGGCGGAGCAGAAGCGTGGGCGCGCGGGATTGGCGCGCGCGGCAGGTGCTGGAGTGGCCGAGCAGGTCGACGACGTACAGGCGTGCATGTGCGGATGCGGGGACGCGGTAGCCGTATCGAGTACGCAGCCAAGGTGTTCGACGAAATGCGAGCCGCGGGAGAAGTGAAGCTGAGCCTGCGAAGTGGGAGCGGGTCAAGGATCCGCGCGGCTCGGACATGTGCAGATGTGACGCGGCGAGGCCGAAGTGAGCGCGTGTCCAGCAGCAGGAAGAGGAGGAGCAGTTGCGCGGCGTGCAGGGCGACGGCGTGCAGCGCATGGTGGAGTTCCCGCTGGGCGAGCTCAGGCCGCGACCAAGTTGGTGTGCAGGAGGGTCACGCGTGATGGACATTAGAGGCCGTCGAGGAAAACGCAGCGGAAGGCATGGCCCTAATACAGGTAGACCACAGTCCTCGCAAAGGCGGAAGTGAGAGTATGGCGTGGCGAATCAGAAAAAGAAGCCGCGGAGCGAAGGCAGTGGTCGGGCGTAACGAGCTCGGAGGAGATGCGGTGTAGCCAGGCACGACGGGCTCCCTTCATCTATACGGAAGTCGAGGCGGGAGCAACGCGATACGGGTTTGACGTGCAACACAAGACCGGCGGCGGTGATAGGTCAAACCAGATGGCGTCGCAACAGGCGGAGAGGGCGGCGAAGTTACAGGACCCAGAGGTCCGAGCGGAACTGAACCGGCGCGTTCGCGAGTGGGAGCGGAAGCGTTCTACCGGTGGCCGGCTCAGCTCGTGAGTAGGAAAATCCTGGGGTTCGCGGAGAAGTCGGTATAGCGAACCTATTCGGCTCCATCGTCTTACTCCATGATCCACGACATCCAACAGTTCTTACCCTCGTGGATCACTCAACCGCCATTATCACGAGTCACCATGAAGACTACTCCTTCGGCCATCTTCCACCCACTACAACCATTCTCGGCAAACTACTTCGTCATCCACGGAATCTCGTCATCGTCGAGCTTTTCTCTTCACCGATCCTATCGCCACGGGACTTCACTTTCCGTTTGTTCTTCCTCCACAGCCGAAACTACCCCAAGGTTTGCCCTGATTCACTGAATCTTCTTAATGCCGGCGATTCCTTTGCCGGAATATCGTCATTATTTTCCTGCTATCTATTTTCCCGGACCAGGGACTTGATTGCTATGTTTTAGAAAGTTCTAGGGTGTTCTTTGTAAAATTTCCAAAGCTTGCTATATTTCAAATCGATGAACTTTTACATTTCATAGATTTTCGTAAGAAGTTCATAAAAGTACAAAATCAGTTTTATTTGAAACCCTAGGTCAAAATTTACGAGTTGTATGTTATGGGCATGAATTAAAAGTTTTTGATGTGTGATCTAGGTCAAGTATTAGGGAATGAATGTTCTATTATGCTGTATATTGTATGCTTGTGTTATAGTTGGAAAGTAAGCCATAGAATATAGGTCTTAAATAGAAATGTGTGATACTTAGTTAATCCATCACACGAACGCTCATATCCCTACCATCAAGACATTGTCCTCGTCTTGATTGCTGTTTTCTTAAGTTCCTTGTCGTATATAGATCCTTGTTAGTCCGTGTGCGTCTATTGCTTAGCTAATACATCTCAACAGCTATGCTTTAGTGTCGGCTGTCAGTTCAGCCGCTAAGCATCTGTTTCCTTTGAGTCTATGATATTTCTGTGTAACAACTGTCAGCCGATGCCCTTCTTTTGGTATGCTTTTACCCTCGGCTGGTTAGTTGATCCGGTTGTTACCCTTCTAATATCGGCTACTGCCGATACAATTCTGTTGTTCTGTCCTACATCAGCTGCTACATAGCCGATCAATCTGAGGTGCACACACGATCTTAGGGTTCTTGCCATCGGCCGACCCAAGCCGATTTTGGTTGCTTTTCCATATCGGTCAAACACGGCCGATCGATCCTTAGTTTTCCCCATCCTTATCCACACACTTCTATTAGTCGATTTATCGACTGAGAAGTCGGCTTTATACTTATCGGTCACATACCCTTAACCACACTCCATTCGGCTATACGTCACTTAATTGTTGTGCTGACGTAATCGAGTCGATACAACCACACCTAGTTATCTAGGATAACACTTAAGCACATCTCCGTTAAGACAACTGCTTTAGGAATATCCCTCTGCTGAAGTAATCGATGCTTTCATCGATCATCTAGGAACCCGATGCACTCATCAATCAGCTAAACCTCTGTTGTATCCAATCGACTCTGTTATAGTCTTCAACATATAGTCCTTCTTAATTAGTTGTCCCCCTAAAGCTCTATCTAAGTTTAGTTTCAGATATTTTTGAGTTATTACGTGAGTAGTATGTTGAATGAGTGTTGGATTGCAATTGTATTGTGAAGTAAGGTAGTGTTATGTGCACATTTTGAATGTAATGTTGCACTGCATGTAGATACGACTACTTCCGCAAACGGTACCTACGAGATCTCCCCGGAATCTATGAAGGATATTTCTGAAGACCAAGTGAACATCACCAAGGGATTAACTGAAGCCACGAACCAAAGTTTGGAAGATATTGATATTTCTGACTTCAGTCCCACCAGTAAAGGCAAGCCCCGGACATATCCCACTATTTTAATTACACTGCAATCTATATCTATTTACGTATTCTATGCATTAAGTTCTTAGCAATTGCTTGGAACCTTAGCTGCATTCTCCTAGGAACCAATGTGTTGGATACTAGCACTTGAGTCCGACTAGCTGCTATGCTAATAGGACCGGTAGAAGTCGGGTGATTTCCTGTCACTCGCGCGATATAGGAGTTGTAATGTTTACATTCCTGTAATCACTATAAGGATGATGGACAGGGTCATGTGCTGTATCATGACCTGAAGATTACCCTGTCTATTTTGATAAAAGCTTTAAGGTCGAAATGTGTGGTAGTGGTGGCTAAGCGTTTGAAAGTACTAGCCACATGCCACGAAATATGGTAAGCGGTAAGCCTAGTAGCCGACCGGCCCGGCAAGTGGACATACTGACCACCACATGTATTTGGTTCTTCTGGTTACTTGATTCGACGTGTGGGAATACGTGTTGCAAGGGCAACCAGGAGTACGGGTTTTGTAGTCGTGCTACAGACGTACGTCATGCACATATAGGGTGTGCGTATGGTCCTGCAGTCGCTTGTGGTGGCCCTGTCCACGACCCGGAATGAAAGGCAAACGGTTGCTTCGGAATGATCTTTGGATGTTCCAGGCGTGTGTGTTAGGTTTACCTTGCAATGTTGAATTTCGATTCAGGAATCGTCCGCCTCTCACGATGAATGAGACTGCTTATCCCTTCTGCCACATCGAGTAAAAAAGTGTAATTGTTGAGGGAATAATCTTGATGGATGATAATCTATATCTTGCTTGTTTAGTATAGGTGCTTACCTAGATTGGCTAATCAAGCTAGAATCTGAAAGCTAAAACTTGAAAGTAAGTTATACTCTTTGTTGCTTTTCAGCTAAAAATAGACCCAGAACCCTTGAAATGCCTTCATGAGTCTAGTTATGAGCTAAAGTATACCCAATCCCGGGTAAGCCTTGCTGAGTATTAGTATACTCAGCCTTGCTAGTTTTATTTTTTTCAGGTAAAGCCTTTGAAGACCCTACTCTTTCCCTGTCATGGCCCTGTGCTCTTCCAGAAGATTGGTCCGTGGAATGGGATCCGTCCTCGGCCAACACTGGTGATATCGAGTGATGTCGTGCCCGGGCTTAGCATGACATCCGTGTTGACGACGTGTTGTAATCGTCGCGTATGTTTTCCGCTGCTAAAAACTATAGCTTTAACGGTTTGTAATCTTTTCTCTAGATTTGAAATTTCATACTTCATTTGAAACTCTTGGAATATAATTCCCTGTAATGTAAAAATGTGATGGTGACTGTATCTCTGGACTCACCTTCGTGTGAGGTAACCTTATTGATCCTGTGTATCGGTGGTTTATCGGGACGTTACCCGACAGGCCAAGGGATTATACCGTTTGAAGCACGTTGGAGCCCTCGGAAGTGGACTCGCGTACTTGAGCCGGTATAATTCAGGTTGGTTCTGCCACAATTTCAATCTATTACAATTCCATTATTATATTATATATCTTGCATTACGTCTAGGAGTTGAAATGAAACCCTAGTTGCATAAGATCTTAGGAATCCAATGTATTGTAACTGAGTTCTTATCACTTAGATGCTCTGCTAAATAGGGCCGGTAAAATTCGGGTGATTTCCTGTCACTCGCGCGATATAGGAGTTGTAATGTTTACATTCCTGTAATCACTATAAGGATGATGGACAGGGTCATGTGCTGTATCATGACCTGAAGATTACCCTGTCTATTTTGATAAAAGCTTTAAGGTCGAAATGTGTGGTAGTGGTGGCTAAGCGTTTGAAAGTACTAGCCACATGCCACGAAATATGGTAAGCGGTAAGCCTAGTAGCCGATCGGCCCGGCAAGTGGACATACTGACCACCACATGTATTTGGTTCTTCTGGTTACTTGATTCGACGTGTGGGAATACGTGTTGCAAGGGCAACCAGGAGTACGGGTTTTGTAGTCGTGCTACAGACGTACGTCCTGCACATATAGGGTGTGCGTATGGTCCTGCAGTCGCTTGTGGTGGCCCTGTCCACGACCCGGAATGAAAGGCAAACGGTTGCTTCGGAACGATCTTTGGATGTTCCATGCGTGTGTGTTAGGTTTACCTTGCAATGTTGAATTTCGATTCAAGAATCGTCCGCCTCTCACGATGAATGAGACTGCTTATCCCTTCTGCCACATCGAGTAAAAAAGTGTAATTGTTGAGGGAATAATCTTGATGGATGATAATCTATATCTTGCTTGTTTAGTATAGGTGCTTACCTAGATTGGCTAATCAAGCTAGAATCTGAAAGCTAAAACTTGAAAGTAAGTTATACTCTTTGTTGCTTTTCAGCTAAAAATAGACCCAGAACCCTTGAAATGCCTTCATGAGTCTAGTTATGAGCTAAAGTATACCCAATCCCGGGTAAGCCTTGCTGAGTATTAGTATACTCAGCCTTGCTAGTTTTATTTTTTTCAGGTAAAGCCTTTGAAGACCCTACTCTTTCCCTGTCATGGCCCTGTGCTCTTCCAGAAGATTGGTCCGTGGAATGGGATCCGTCCTCGGCCAACACTGGTGATATCGAGTGATGTCGTGCCCGGGCTTAGCATGACATCCGTGTTGACGACGTGTTGTAATCGTCGCGTATGTTTTCCGCTGCTAAAAACTATAGCTTTAACGGTTTGTAATCTTTTCTCTAGATTTGAAATTTCATACTTCATTTGAAACTCTTGGAATATAATTCCCTGTAATGTAAAAATGTGATGGTGACTGTATCTCTGGACTCACCTTCGTGTGAGGTAACCTTATTGATCCTGTGTATCGGTGGTTTATCGGGACGTTACCCGACAGGCCAAGGGATTATACCGTTTGAAGCACGTTGGAGCCCTCGGAAGTGGACTCGCGTACTTGAGCCGGTATAATTCAGGTTGGTTCTGCCACAATTTCAATCTATTACAATTCCATTATTATATTATATATCTTGCATTACGTCTAGGAGTTGAAATGAAACCCTAGTTGCATAAGATCTTAGGAATCCAATGTATTGTAACTGAGTTCTTATCACTTAGATGCTCTGCTAAATAGGGCCGGTAAAATTCGGGTGATTTCCTGTCACTCGCGCGATATAGGAGTTGTAATGTTTACATTCCTGTAATCACTATAAGGATGATGGACAGGGTCATGTGCTGTATCATGACCTGAAGATTACCCTGTCTATTTTGATAAAAGCTTTAAGGTCGAAATGTGTGGTAGTGGTGGCTAAGCGTTTGAAAGTACTAGCCACATGCCACGAAATATGGTAAGCGGTAAGCCTAGTAGCCGATCGGCCCGGCAAGTGGACATACTGACCACCACATGTATTTGGTTCTTCTGGTTACTTGATTCGACGTGTGGGAATACGTGTTGCAAGGGCAACCAGGAGTACGGGTTTTGTAGTCGTGCTACAGACGTACGTCCTGCACATATAGGGTGTGCGTATGGTCCTGCAGTCGCTTGTGGTGGCCCTGTCCACGACCCGGAATGAAAGGCAAACGGTTGCTTCGGAACGATCTTTGGATGTTCCATGCGTGTGTGTTAGGTTTACCTTGCAATGTTGAATTTCGATTCAAGAATCGTCCGCCTCTCACGATGAATGAGACTGCTTATCCCTTCTGCCACATCGAGTAAAAAAGTGTAATTGTTGAGGGAATAATCTTGATGGATGATAATCTATATCTTGCTTGTTTAGTATAGGTGCTTACCTAGATTGGCTAATCAAGCTAGAATCTGAAAGCTAAAACTTGAAAGTAAGTTATACTCTTTGTTGCTTTTCAGCTAAAAATAGACCCAGAACCCTTGAAATGCCTTCATGAGTCTAGTTATGAGCTAAAGTATACCCAATCCCGGGTAAGCCTTGCTGAGTATTAGTATACTCAGCCTTGCTAGTTTTATTTTTTTCAGGTAAAGCCTTTGAAGACCCTACTCTTTCCCTGTCATGGCCCTGTGCTCTTCCAGAAGATTGGTCCGTGGAATGGGATCCGTCCTCGGCCAACACTGGTGATATCGAGTGATGTCGTGCCCGGGCTTAGCATGACATCCGTGTTGACGACGTGTTGTAATCGTCGCGTATGTTTTCCGCTGCTAAAAACTATAGCTTTAACGGTTTGTAATCTTTTCTCTAGATTTGAAATTTCATACTTCATTTGAAACTCTTGGAATATAATTCCCTGTAATGTAAAAATGTGATGGTGACTGTATCTCTGGACTCACCTTCGTGTGAGGTAACCTTATTGATCCTGTGTATCGGTGGTTTATCGGGACGTTACCCGACAGGCCAAGGGATTATACCGTTTGAAGCACGTTGGAGCCCTCGGAAGTGGACTCGCGTACTTGAGCCGGTATAATTCAGGTTGGTTCTGCCACAATTTCAATCTATTACAATTCCATTATTATATTATATATCTTGCATTACGTCTAGGAGTTGAAATGAAACCCTAGTTGCATAAGATCTTAGGAATCCAATGTATTGTAACTGAGTTCTTATCGCTTAGATGCTCTGCTAAATAGGGCCGGTAAAATTCGGGTGATTTCCTGTCACTCGCGCGATATAGGAGTTGTAATGTTTACATTCCTGTAATCACTATAAGGATGATGGACAGGGTCATGTGCTGTATCATGACCTGAAGATTACCCTGTCTATTTTGATAAAAGCTTTAAGGTCGAAATGTGTGGTAGTGGTGGCTAAGCGTTTGAAAGTATTAGCCACATGCCACGAAATATGGTAAGCGGTAAGCCTAGTAGCCGATCGGCCCGGCAAGTGGACATACTGACCACCACATGTATTTGGTTCTTCTGGTTACTTGATTCGACGTGTGGGAATACGTGTTGCAAGGGCAACCAGGAGTACGGGTTTTGTAGTCGTGCTACAGACGTACGTCATGCACATATAGGGTGTGCGTATGGTCCTGCAGTCGCTTGTGGTGGCCCTGTCCACGACCCGGAATGAAAGGCAAACGGTTGCTTCGGAATGATCTTTGGATGTTCCAGGCGTGTGTGTTAGGTTTACCTTGCAATGTTGAATTTCGATTCAGGAATCGTCCGCCTCTCACGATGAATGAGACTGCTTATCCCTTCTGCCACATCGAGTAAAAAAGTGTAATTGTTGAGGGAATAATCTTGATGGATGATAATCTATATCTTGCTTGTTTAGTATAGGTGCTTACCTAGATTGGCTAATCAAGCTAGAATCTGAAAGCTAAAACTTGAAAGTAAGTTATACTCTTTGTTGCTTTTCAGCTAAAAATAGACCCAGAACCCTTGAAATGCCTTCATGAGTCTAGTTATGAGCTAAAGTATACCCAATCCCGGGTAAGCCTTGCTGAGTATTAGTATACTCAGCCTTGCTAGTTTTATTTTTTTCAGGTAAAGCCTTTGAAGACCCTACTCTTTCCCTGTCATGGCCCTGTGCTCTTCCAGAAGATTGGTCCGTGGAATGGGATCCGTCCTCGGCCAACACTGGTGATATCGAGTGATGTCGTGCCCGGGCTTAGCATGACATCCGTGTTGACGACGTGTTGTAATCGTCGCGTATGTTTTCCGCTGCTAAAAACTATAGCTTTAACGGTTTGTAATCTTTTCTCTAGATTTGAAATTTCATACTTCATTTGAAACTCTTGGAATATAATTCCCTGTAATGTAAAAATGTGATGGTGACTGTATCTCTGGACTCACCTTCGTGTGAGGTAACCTTATTGATCCTGTGTATCGGTGGTTTATCGGGACGTTACCCGACAGGCCAAGGGATTATACCGTTTGAAGCACGTTGGAGCCCTCGGAAGTGGACTCGCGTACTTGAGCCGGTATAATTCAGGTTGGTTCTGCCACAATTTCAATCTATTACAATTCCATTATTATATTATATATCTTGCATTACGTCTAGGAGTTGAAATGAAACCCTAGTTGCATAAGATCTTAGGAATCCAATGTATTGTAACTGAGTTCTTATCGCTTAGATGCTCTGCTAAATAGGGCGGTAAAATTCGGGTGATTTCCTGTCACTCGCGCGATATAGGAGTTGTAATGTTTACATTCCTGTAATCACTATAAGGATGATGGACAGGGTCATGTGCTGTATCATGACCTGAAGATTACCCTGTCTATTTTGATAAAAGCTTTAAGGTCGAAATGTGTGGTAGTGGTGGCTAAGCGTTTGAAAGTACTAGCCACATGCCACGAAATATGGTAAGCGGTAAGCCTAGTAGCCGATCGGCCCGGCAAGTGGACATACTGACCACCACATGTATTTGGTTCTTCTGGTTACTTGATTCGACGTGTGGGAATACGTGTTGCAAGGGCAACCAGGAGTACGGGTTTTGTAGTCGTGCTACAGACGTACGTCCTGCACATATAGGGTGTGCGTATGGTCCTGCAGTCGCTTGTGGTGGCCCTGTCCACGACCCGGAATGAAAGGCAAACGGTTGCTTCGGAATGATCTTTGGATGTTCCAGCGTGTGTGTTAGGTTTACCTTGCAATGTTGAATTTCGATTCAGAATCGTCCGCCTCTCACGATGAATGAGACTGCTTATCCCTTCTGCCACATCGAGTAAAAAAGTGTAATTGTTGAGGGAATAATCTTGATGGATGATAATCTATATCTTGCTTGTTTAGTATAGGTGCTTACCTAGATTGGCTAATCAAGCTAGAATCTGAAAGCTAAAACTTGAAAGTAAGTTATACTCTTTGTTGCTTTTCAGCTAAAAATAGACCCAGAACCCTTGAAATGCCTTCATGAGTCTAGTTATGAGCTAAAGTATACCCAATCCCGGGTAAGCCTTGCTGAGTATTAGTATACTCAGCCTTGCTAGTTTTATTTTTTTCAGGTAAAGCCTTTGAAGACCCTACTCTTTCCCTGTCATGGCCCTGTGCTCTTCCAGAAGATTGGTCCGTGGAATGGGATCCGTCCTCGGCCAACACTGGTGATATCGAGTGATGTCGTGCCCGGGCTTAGCATGACATCCGTGTTGACGACGTGTTGTAATCGTCGCGTATGTTTTCCGCTGCTAAAAACTATAGCTTTAACGGTTTGTAATCTTTTCTCTAGATTTGAAATTTCATACTTCATTTGAAACTCTTGGAATATAATTCCCTGTAATGTAAAAATGTGATGGTGACTGTATCTCTGGACTCACCTTCGTGTGAGGTAACCTTATTGATCCTGTGTATCGGTGGTTTATCGGGACGTTACCCGACAGGCCAAGGGATTATACCGTTTGAAGCACGTTGGAGCCCTCGGAAGTGGACTCGCGTACTTGAGCCGGTATAATTCAGGTTGGTTCTGCCACAATTTCAATCTATTACAATTCCATTATTATATTATATATCTTGCATTACGTCTAGGAGTTGAAATGAAACCCTAGTTGCATAAGATCTTAGGAATCCAATGTATTGTAACTGAGTTCTTATCACTTAGATGCTCTGCTAAATAGGGCCGGTAAAATTCGGGTGATTTCCTGTCACTCGCGCGATATAGGAGTTGTAATGTTTACATTCCTGTAATCACTATAAGGATGATGGACAGGGTCATGTGCTGTATCATGACCTGAAGATTACCCTGTCTATTTTGATAAAAGCTTTAAGGTCGAAATGTGTGGTAGTGGTGGCTAAGCGTTTGAAAGTACTAGCCACATGCCACGAAATATGGTAAGCGGTAAGCCTAGTAGCCGATCGGCCCGGCAAGTGGACATACTGACCACCACATGTATTTGGTTCTTCTGGTTACTTGATTCGACGTGTGGGAATACGTGTTGCAAGGGCAACCAGGAGTACGGGTTTTGTAGTCGTGCTACAGACGTACGTCCTGCACATATAGGGTGTGCGTATGGTCCTGCAGTCGCTTGTGGTGGCCCTGTCCACGACCCGGAATGAAAGGCAAACGGTTGCTTCGGAACGATCTTTGGATGTTCCATGCGTGTGTGTTAGGTTTACCTTGCAATGTTGAATTTCGATTCAAGAATCGTCCGCCTCTCACGATGAATGAGACTGCTTATCCCTTCTGCCACATCGAGTAAAAAAGTGTAATTGTTGAGGGAATAATCTTGATGGATGATAATCTATATCTTGCTTGTTTAGTATAGGTGCTTACCTAGATTGGCTAATCAAGCTAGAATCTGAAAGCTAAAACTTGAAAGTAAGTTATACTCTTTGTTGCTTTTCAGCTAAAAATAGACCCAGAACCCTTGAAATGCCTTCATGAGTCTAGTTATGAGCTAAAGTATACCCAATCCCGGGTAAGCCTTGCTGAGTATTAGTATACTCAGCCTTGCTAGTTTTATTTTTTTCAGGTAAAGCCTTTGAAGACCCTACTCTTTCCCTGTCATGGCCCTGTGCTCTTCCAGAAGATTGGTCCGTGGAATGGGATCCGTCCTCGGCCAACACTGGTGATATCGAGTGATGTCGTGCCCGGGCTTAGCATGACATCCGTGTTGACGACGTGTTGTAATCGTCGCGTATGTTTTCCGCTGCTAAAAACTATAGCTTTAACGGTTTGTAATCTTTTCTCTAGATTTGAAATTTCATACTTCATTTGAAACTCTTGGAATATAATTCCCTGTAATGTAAAAATGTGATGGTGACTGTATCTCTGGACTCACCTTCGTGTGAGGTAACCTTATTGATCCTGTGTATCGGTGGTTTATCGGGACGTTACCCGACAGGCCAAGGGATTATACCGTTTGAAGCACGTTGGAGCCCTCGGAAGTGGACTCGCGTACTTGAGCCGGTATAATTCAGGTTGGTTCTGCCACAATTTCAATCTATTACAATTCCATTATTATATTATATATCTTGCATTACGTCTAGGAGTTGAAATGAAACCCTAGTTGCATAAGATCTTAGGAATCCAATGTATTGTAACTGAGTTCTTATCGCTTAGATGCTCTGCTAAATAGGGCCGGTAAAATTCGGGTGATTTCCTGTCACTCGCGCGATATAGGAGTTGTAATGTTTACATTCCTGTAATCACTATAAGGATGATGGACAGGGTCATGTGCTGTATCATGACCTGAAGATTACCCTGTCTATTTTGATAAAAGCTTTAAGGTCGAAATGTGTGGTAGTGGTGGCTAAGCGTTTGAAAGTACTAGCCACATGCCACGAAATATGGTAAGCGGTAAGCCTAGTAGCCGATCGGCCCGGCAAGTGGACATACTGACCACCACATGTATTTGGTTCTTCTGGTTACTTGATTCGACGTGTGGGAATACGTGTTGCAAGGGCAACCAGGAGTACGGGTTTTGTAGTCGTGCTACAGACGTACGTCATGCACATATAGGGTGTGCGTATGGTCCTGCAGTCGCTTGTGGTGGCCCTGTCCACGACCCGGAATGAAAGGCAAACGGTTGCTTCGGAACGATCTTTGGATGTTCCAGGCGTGTGTGTTAGGTTTACCTTGCAATGTTGAATTTCGATTCAGGAATCGTCCGCCTCTCACGATGAATGAGACTGCTTATCCCTTCTGCCACATCGAGTAAAAAAGTGTAATTGTTGAGGGAATAATCTTGATGGATGATAATCTATATCTTGCTTGTTTAGTATAGGTGCTTACCTAGATTGGCTAATCAAGCTAGAATCTGAAAGCTAAAACTTGAAAGTAAGTTATACTCTTTGTTGCTTTTCAGCTAAAAATAGACCCAGAACCCTTGAAATGCCTTCATGAGTCTAGTTATGAGCTAAAGTATACCCAATCCCGGGTAAGCCTTGCTGAGTATTAGTATACTCAGCCTTGCTAGTTTTATTTTTTTCAGGTAAAGCCTTTGAAGACCCTACTCTTTCCCTGTCATGGCCCTGTGCTCTTCCAGAAGATTGGTCCGTGGAATGGGATCCGTCCTCGGCCAACACTGGTGATATCGAGTGATGTCGTGCCCGGGCTTAGCATGACATCCGTGTTGACGACGTGTTGTAATCGTCGCGTATGTTTTCCGCTGCTAAAAACTATAGCTTTAACGGTTTGTAATCTTTTCTCTAGATTTGAAATTTCATACTTCATTTGAAACTCTTGGAATATAATTCCCTGTAATGTAAAAATGTGATGGTGACTGTATCTCTGGACTCACCTTCGTGTGAGGTAACCTTATTGATCCTGTGTATCGGTGGTTTATCGGGACGTTACCCGACAGGCCAAGGGATTATACCGTTTGAAGCACGTTGGAGCCCTCGGAAGTGGACTCGCGTACTTGAGCCGGTATAATTCAGGTTGGTTCTGCCACAATTTCAATCTATTACAATTCCATTATTATATTATATATCTTGCATTACGTCTAGGAGTTGAAATGAAACCCTAGTTGCATAAGATCTTAGGAATCCAATGTATTGTAACTGAGTTCTTATCGCTTAGATGCTCTGCTAAATAGGGCCGGTAAAATTCGGGTGATTTCCTGTCACTCGCGCGATATAGGAGTTGTAATGTTTACATTCCTGTAATCACTATAAGGATGATGGACAGGGTCATGTGCTGTATCATGACCTGAAGATTACCCTGTCTATTTTGATAAAAGCTTTAAGGTCGAAATGTGTGGTAGTGGTGGCTAAGCGTTTGAAAGTACTAGCCACATGCCACGAAATATGGTAAGCGGTAAGCCTAGTAGCCGATCGGCCCGGCAAGTGGACATACTGACCACCACATGTATTTGGTTCTTCTGGTTACTTGATTCGACGTGTGGGAATACGTGTTGCAAGGGCAACCAGGAGTACGGGTTTTGTAGTCGTGCTACAGACGTACGTCCTGCACATATAGGGTGTGCGTATGGTCCTGCAGTCGCTTGTGGTGGCCCTGTCCACGACCCGGAATGAAAGGCAAACGGTTGCTTCGGAACGATCTTTGGATGTTCCATGCGTGTGTGTTAGGTTTACCTTGCAATGTTGAATTTCGATTCAGGAATCGTCCGCCTCTCACGATGAATGAGACTGCTTATCCCTTCTGCCACATCGAGTAAAAAAGTGTAATTGTTGAGGGAATAATCTTGATGGATGATAATCTATATCTTGCTTGTTTAGTATAGGTGCTTACCTAGATTGGCTAATCAAGCTAGAATCTGAAAGCTAAAACTTGAAAGTAAGTTATACTCTTTGTTGCTTTTCAGCTAAAAATAGACCCAGAACCCTTGAAATGCCTTCATGAGTCTAGTTATGAGCTAAAGTATACCCAATCCCGGGTAAGCCTTGCTGAGTATTAGTATACTCAGCCTTGCTAGTTTTATTTTTTTCAGGTAAAGCCTTTGAAGACCCTACTCTTTCCCTGTCATGGCCCTGTGCTCTTCCAGAAGATTGGTCCGTGGAATGGGATCCGTCCTCGGCCAACACTGGTGATATCGAGTGATGTCGTGCCCGGGCTTAGCATGACATCCGTGTTGACGACGTGTTGTAATCGTCGCGTATGTTTTCCGCTGCTAAAAACTATAGCTTTAACGGTTTGTAATCTTTTCTCTAGATTTGAAATTTCATACTTCATTTGAAACTCTTGGAATATAATTCCCTGTAATGTAAAAATGTGATGGTGACTGTATCTCTGGACTCACCTTCGTGTGAGGTAACCTTATTGATCCTGTGTATCGATGGTTTATCGGGACGTTACCCGACAGGCCAAGGGATTATACCGTTTGAAGCACGTTGGAGCCCTCGGAAGTGGACTCGCGTACTTGAGCCGGTATAATTCAGGTTGGTTCTGCCACAATTTCAATCTATTACAATTCCATTATTATATTATATATCTTGCATTACGTCTAGGAGTTGAAATGAAACCCTAGTTGCATAAGATCTTAGGAATCCAATGTATTGTAACTGAGTTCTTATCGCTTAGATGCTCTGCTAAATAGGGCCGGTAAAATTCGGGTGATTTCCTGTCACTCGCGCGATATAAGAGTTGCTTGTTTACAATTCTGCAATCACTATAAGGATGATGGACAGGGTCATGTGCTGTATCATGACCTGAGGATTACCCTGTCTGTTTTGATAAAAGTTTTAAGGTCGAAATGTGTGGTAGTGGTGGCTAAGCTTTTGAAAGTACTAGCCACATACCGCGAAATATGGTAAGCGGTAAGCCTTGTACCCGAATGGCCCGGCAAATGGACTTGTCTCCACCACTTGACTTTTATTTTATGTTTACACACACCGACGTGTGGGAGTACGTTCTGCATGGCAGACAGGAATACTGGTTTTGTAGTCGCGCTACAGACGTATGTCCTGCACGAGTGATGTGCGTACGGTCCTGCAGTCGCTTGTGGTGGCCCCGTTCCATAACCCGGAATATGAGGGAAACGGTTGCTTCGGAACGCCCTGTTGGTATTCCAGGCATGTGTGTTAGGTTTACCTTGCAAGGTTAAATTCGATTCGGATCGTCCGCCTCTCACGAGGATTGAGACTGCTTATCTTTTTTGCCACATCGAGTAAAAAGTGTAATTGTTGATGGAATAATCATGATGGATGATAATATCTATCTTGCTTGTTTAGTATAGGTGCTTACCTAGAATGGCTAATCAAACTAGAATCTCAAAGCTAAAACTTGAAAATAGGTTATATTCTTAGTTGCTTTTCAGCTAAAACTAAACCCAGAACCATTACAAGCTATCATGAGTCTAGTTATGGGCTAAAGTATACCCAATCCCGGGTAAGCCTTGCTGAGTATTAGTATACTCAGCCTTGCTAGTTTTATTTTTTTCAGGTAAAGCCTTTGAAGACCCTACTCTTTCCCTGTCATGGCCCTGTGCTCTTCCAGAAGATTGGTCCGTGGAATGGGATCCGTCCTCGGCCAACACTGGTGATATCGAGTGATGTCGTGCCCGGGCTTAGCATGACATCCGTGTTGACGACGTGTTGTAATCGTCGCGTATGTTTTCCGCTGCTAAAAACTATAGCTTTAACGGTTTGTAATCTTTTCTCTAGATTTGAAATTTCATACTTCATTTGAAACTCTTGGAATATAATTCCCTGTAATGTAAAAATGTGATGGTGACTGTATCTCTGGACTCACCTTCGTGTGAGGTAACCTTATTGATCCTGTGTATCGGTGGTTTATCGGGACGTTACCCGACAGGCCAAGGGATTATACCGTTTGAAGCACGTTGGAGCCCTCGGAAGTGGACTCGCGTACTTGAGCCGGTATAATTCAGGTTGGTTCTGCCACAATTTCAATCTATTACAATTCCATTATTATATTATATATCTTGCATTACGTCTAGGAGTTGAAATGAAACCCTAGTTGCATAAGATCTTAGGAATCCAATGTATTGTAACTGAGTTCTTATCACTTAGATGCTCTGCTAAATAGGGCCGGTAAAATTCGGGTGATTTCCTGTCACTCGCGCGATATAGGAGTTGTAATGTTTACATTCCTGTAATCACTATAAGGATGATGGACAGGGTCATGTGCTGTATCATGACCTGAAGATTACCCTGTCTATTTTGATAAAAGCTTTAAGGTCGAAATGTGTGGTAGTGGTGGCTAAGCGTTTGAAAGTACTAGCCACATGCCACGAAATATGGTAAGCGGTAAGCCTAGTAGCCGATCGGCCCGGCAAGTGGACATACTGACCACCACATGTATTTGGTTCTTCTGGTTACTTGATTCGACGTGTGGGAATACGTGTTGCAAGGGCAACCAGGAGTACGGGTTTTGTAGTCGTGCTACAGACGTACGTCCTGCACATATAGGGTGTGCGTATGGTCCTGCAGTCGCTTGTGGTGGCCCTGTCCACGACCCGGAATGAAAGGCAAACGGTTGCTTCGGAACGATCTTTGGATGTTCCATGCGTGTGTGTTAGGTTTACCTTGCAATGTTGAATTTCGATTCAAGAATCGTCCGCCTCTCACGATGAATGAGACTGCTTATCCCTTCTGCCACATCGAGTAAAAAAGTGTAATTGTTGAGGGAATAATCTTGATGGATGATAATCTATATCTTGCTTGTTTAGTATAGGTGCTTACCTAGATTGGCTAATCAAGCTAGAATCTGAAAGCTAAAACTTGAAAGTAAGTTATACTCTTTGTTGCTTTTCAGCTAAAAATAGACCCAGAACCCTTGAAATGCCTTCATGAGTCTAGTTATGAGCTAAAGTATACCCAATCCCGGGTAAGCCTTGCTGAGTATTAGTATACTCAGCCTTGCTAGTTTTATTTTTTTCAGGTAAAGCCTTTGAAGACCCTACTCTTTCCCTGTCATGGCCCTGTGCTCTTCCAGAAGATTGGTCCGTGGAATGGGATCCGTCCTCGGCCAACACTGGTGATATCGAGTGATGTCGTGCCCGGGCTTAGCATGACATCCGTCTTGTCGACGTGCTATAGATCATCGCGTATGTTTCCGCTGCTAAAAATCTTAGCTTAAACAGTTTGTATTGTTTTCTCTAAGTTTGAAACTTTGTACTACTTTTATAAACTCTTGTAATGTAATTCCCTGTTATGTAAATTGTGATGGTGATTGTATCTCTGGACTCACCTTCGTGTGAGGTAACCTTATTTGATCCTGTGTATCGGTGGTTTATCGGGACGTTACCCGACAGGCCAAGGGATTATACCGTTTGAAGCACGTTGGAGCCCTCGGGAGTGGACTCGCATACTTGAGCCGGTATAATTCAGGTTTGTTCTGCCACATATGCCCTCTCTTCCGCGAACCTCAGGGTTTTCCGGCTCATGGGCTGAGTCTTCTCTGCTCATGCACATGCATGCAGAAACACATCCGGTATGCCCGTGCAGTCACTTGCAGGGCCGCCGTACCTGGCTGCAGCTCCTGTGCGTCACTCTCACTCGCACAAGGTGTAGTTCTGCTGCCTTTTCCGCCAGCTGCGACGCCATTCGAATCGGCCTACCACCACCGCGGGCAGAACGCTTCCGCTCCACACTTGCGGACGCGCTAGTCCAATTCGGCCCGGACCTCCGCCTTCGCTTAGCCGCGCCACACTCGCCCCTTCTACCTCCGCGAGAACCGAAGCCCGCTCGCACCGGGGCCATCTCTATATCCTCCGCGAGCAGTCCGCAGTGCCGCTTGATCTCATCCGCTGCTTTCCCTTTAACGGCCTCCGATGTCCTCCACGCGCGGTCTCGCTGCCCCTGTGCGGATCCGCCTACAGCCGCCGCGCTGTAGCTTCTCCCGCACCGCGTGTGACTTCCCCGCATACCGACCTGGTCGCGGGCTGAGCGCGTCCGGCGGAGACACCGCTATGCGCTGCACGCTGTTGTCTTGCACGTTGTCGCTCTGCACGTCATCGCTCTGCATGTCGTCGCTCTACACAGCTCCTCCTCCTCCTCCTGTTGCCGGGCCCGTGCTCGCCTCGGCCTTGCCATGCCTCAGCTCCATCCGTGCACGCCCGTGCCGCGTGCGTGCTGTAGTTGCTCGTCTGCACAGGAGGTCGCGGGGGAGTAAACCCACGACGTCACCGTCGTTTGACCCCGGGTGCCTGCACCGACTCGCGCAGAAATCCTTCACTGCAACGCCCTGCGCCGCCTGCGTGCCGCAGTCGTTAGCCCCGCATCAGTCGCCGCAGCTCCTCCCGCGCGCACGCGCTTGCGCGCTCCAGCCCCGCATAGCTGCTCCTCTTCCACGCTGCTACTGAACCCGTGGGCTTCGGCCTTGCCGCTCCAGCGCCCGTAGACGTGCCGGTCCAGCTTCTGCACCTGCTCCACCTCTGCGCTCGCCAGCTGTCTAGAGCTGCGCCCTGCCTGGAGTCACCCGCTGCCTGCTTCCGCGTCACCCGAGCCGCAGCCAGCGCCCGCGTCGCCTGCTGCCTGGAGCCGCCAGCGCCGCTCCTGTGCTCTGCCCGGCTCACGCGCTAGCGCCCAGTGCCGCTCCCTGCCGCGCGCCTCCATGCCCGTCTGCGCCGCGCCTGCCGTGGCCCGCGCCAGCCGCTGCCTCCGCCTGCGCCTGTGCTCGCTCAGCCGCGCCGCACGCCGAGCCGCGCGCGCTCACTCCCGCCTCACGCTGGCGCCGCTCCGCGCCGCCTACAGCCGCTCGCCGCGCCTGCTCCCCCGCGCCTGCTCCCCGCGCCTGGCCCTACGCCAGCCGTCAGCCGAGCCGCGCGCCACCTGCCAGGGGCAGGAGTGCACCCAGGGCGCCGTCGCTTGAAGCCGCTGGACGCCGCCCAGCCCTTGCTGCGGCATGAGGAAGAGAGAGGGGGAAAAACAGGTGGGGATAAGAATGGAGCCAGGAAGAGGTGTGCTGCCGGTGGGGAAGAAGATAAGGGCGCTAGGGATAAGAGAACAGAGGAGAAGGGGAAAAGAGATTTCCCAAGGACTTATGCACGATTTCAGAAAACTGCAGGGGCTCGTTTGTAAAGCAAAATTTCCCGGTGATTTAAAACCCTAATGAAGAAATGCCCAAAACGAAAGTTGGAGAGTTTTTCAAACTCTACAACATTGCTTTAGGGCTCAAGTTCAAAAACTCAAAACTTATATTTTTACACGTGAATCTTTGAACAAAAGTCGGATTTGAATTGCTTTTGTCCTAAAGAATGAAACTTTATAAAATTCAGGACCTAAATGCAAGTATTTATGACATGTCATGATGACGGGATAGACTCGTCATAATGGTTGGATAGACATGTCATGATGACTTGCACTTTTACACTTTAGCCCTAAGTAGATTTTGAAAGTTACTTTTGTAAATCAAATACTTACACAAAAGGACTTGTACTTTTATAAAATTACATAAACACCCTTAGTTTTACCATTTTACCCAAACTTTTACACAATTCAACACATGCATTTCTAATGCAACTTTTTGGATAAAGATATATTTTTACAAGATATAAAATAAGAAAAACATATTTGCAAAACTACCCTTCATTCATTTTGAGATTACCTCCCATCCAAATATATTTTGCAAAAACAACCCTAGGTTTTTCTGTAATTACAAAAATACCCTTTTTACTTGCACTTTTAAATTTTCAAAAGATTCACATAAACACACACAAGCTTTACACTAACGAACACATACTTCACACTAACAAAATATATGCCTAGCATTACAAATACACGAACTGTCACAGCCTCCCCCCCTAAAAAGAATCTCGTCCCGAGATTCGGACGAACGACTCTTAAGGGAAGAGAAGCAAATCACCCATCAAAAGTAGCAGAAAACAATCTCACCAGAGGTTGATGGTCAAAACCGTTGGAGTATGACGAGATAAACATGACGAGAGCATGGATAGATTGTATATGGATGATTTTGATGAAAGAAGAGAGAGAAAAGTGATCTAGTTTTCCCAGAGCTAAGATCACTACATGACGACGACAAATGTCGGCGACATTCGTCACAAAACTTATGGATAGCAAGTGAAGATAGTACGAAAGATTGAGTTACGAGTGATGTTTGAAACATTTCTGCTCAGAGTTTATTACCTGAATGATTTAGATGATATTGATTGCAAAACATGCCTATTTATACCGATGCAATCAAGGAGTAACGATAAAATGCTGCAACTCAGAGTGCAATGCTCGATATGTACTCATGAACATGATGCACTGTTGTAAGGTATGATTACTAGGATGGTGCAACATGAGGATGAGGGATCCCATGCATGACCGAGATGATGCATATGACACAATGTAATTACTATGATGCAATGTTTACACCATGATGCAAGAATGACGATGCTTGCAATGTATGCATGTAAGAAATGCATAAAGTATGATGCACACCCTCATGAGTTAGTGACGCACATGACTCGCACTCTATAACGGTTCTCTCGTAGCTAACACTTGGGTAGTTCTATATCCTTGAGCGAGAATCAAAAGTTAGGACACTAGTAAGGTTGCATAAGCAGAGTTTGCAGTGGGGTTACGTCACATGTACCTAGTCACCAGTGCGCTCCTAATGGCTCAATCATATGGCTGCAGCGCACATGAGGCCTTAGGTTCCGACACGGCATCATGGTCATGTGATTAAATACCACCACAAAAGAGGAATAGCAACCCTGTAGTGCCAACAGCAACAAGATAGACTTAGGAACCCAAAGACAACCTAAGGTTGTACTGGGTGCACACCCGTTAGTTAGTCTACGGGTTTTCGATGACGATGCAACACCATGCACTGACCAAAGATGGTATATGTTATGATGCATGACTTTTGCCATAAATCTTTTTATTTTACTTAAAATCATCTGAGCAAAAATTGAAGGTGCAGCTCTCAGATGTTGTAATCAGAATAGCCAACGATATAAGGTACAACACCAAGAGAGGATAGATAGATCACTAGATGATGGATTGAAGGGTTTGATGATAATCATCAAGGTTTAACCATCAAAGGAGAAGTTCAATGGTTCTGCCGAAACAGATTTAAAGCAAAATCAAGGATTTAATTTGGCTGTCAAGCTAAAATCGGTGATAGGGTTCAAACATAACGCAATCCACTTGATTCTCCAAAAGACGGTCTTAACTCTAAGTTAGTCTAGCATATTACGTTAACTCCTATAACACAAAGTCTAGGCAGGCATTCAGATACAAGCACATGTTTCAGTACATCAATGTAACAAACAAGGCAATCAGGTCAATCCAAGATAACATGATGCATGCACGTACTACACGTTCTCACAAACAAAAATAACTGCCAAATAATCTTGGTCTTACGTGGTTAAGTACGGTGGCATCATATAAATACGTCTCTCCCTGTAATATCTAGTCGATAATCCTAACCGTTCAGAACCTATCGAACCGTGGTTAGCATTCCTGCAGAAAACATAATATGTATATACTGAACCTTTCATGCTAGCATGTCATGAAAGCATCCCCAATCATTACTGTTCACTATAGAAACAGCATCTGTACAATTACCGCCGTACAGACAATGTTAACATACGTCATCGAGATAACGTATTCACGGGGGTACCGCAAAATGCGGGGGTGTTGCTGTTCATACCCCCTTACCTAACTATATACTCCCAATGTAGTCAGCCAAAGTTGGTACATTGGCAGCATCTCAAGTAGGCCACTGCTTGAGAAACAGCGTTCGGTTCGCATCACCGACGGGAAGGCTAACTCCCCAGTTAGCTGAGGATCCTTACCTCCTTACCTCACCATCGAAGGTGTCGTTACAGAAAGTAAAATTGGGTTGTGCATGAATTTAAGTCTTGACATAAAAGTAATGCTAGTAGTTAAGGTTATATATATATATATTATAGCCACCTCTATTTCCCTCATAAGCATTACCCTAGGGCTTTACGTACTAAACACAATCCTTAACGAATCCAACGTAGTTTTGTCCAACATTTTGTTGATCAAATTTTTATACTGAAAACAATTTTAAGGTAAAATATATCTCCAGAGTAACCTTATAGCTCTGATACCAGCTGTGGCAGAACCAACCTGAATTATACCGGCTCAAGTACACGAGTCCATTCCTGAGGGCTCCAACGTGCTTCAAACGGTATAATCCCTTGGCCTGTCGGGTAACGTCCCGATAAACCACCGATACACAGGATCAAATAAGATTACCTCACACGAAGGTGAGTCCAGAGATACAATCACCATCTTATTTTACATCACAGGGAAATACTTTACAAGAGTTTCCAAAAGTAGTACGAAGTTCTAAATTTAGAAAAGACATTACAAACTATTAAAGCTATGGTTTTTAGCAGCGGAAAACATACGCGATGATTACAGCACGTCATCAAGACGGATGTCATGCTAAGCCTGGGCACGACATCTCTCGGTATCACCAATGTTGGTCAGGAACGGATCCCATTCCATGGACTAATCTTCTGGAAGAGCACAGGGCCAAGATAGGGGAAGAGTAGGATCTTCAAAGACTTTACCTGAAAAACATAAAACTAGCAAGGCTGAGTATACTAATACTCAGCAAGGCTTACCCGGGATTGGGTATACTGTAGCCCATAACCAGACTCATGAAAGCTTGAAATGGTTCTGGGTTTAATTTCAGCTGAAAAGCGTTAAAGGGTAGATCCTTAATGTCAACTTTTAGTTTTCAAATTCTATGTGATTATTCAATCTAGATGAGCACCTATAGCTCTTCAAGCATGGTAAAATCTTTGGTCAAACATCATCTTTGATAACCATATAATTGCTCTTGTTACTCCATGTGACAAAGGGATCAAGCAGTCTCAATCATCGTGAGAAGCGGACGATTCTGAATCAAATTTAACCTTGCAAGGTAAACCTAACTCACACACTTGGAACACCAAAGGGTCGTTCTGAAGCAACCGTTTGCCTTTCATTCCGACTCGTGGATCAGATCCACCACAAGCGACTGCAGGACCATACGCACTTTCAAAGTGCAGGACGTACGTCTGTAGCGCGACTACAAAACCCATACTCCTGGTTGCCCTTGCAACACGTATTCCCACACGTCGAACATAAGTAACTAGAAGAAGCAAGATGAGTGGTGGGAGGTATGTCCACTCCTTGGGCCGATTGGCTACTAGGCTTACTGCTTACCATATTTCGCGGCATGTGGTTAGTACTTTCAAACGCTTAACCCCGATCACCACACACTGCGACCTTATCAAGTTCAACAACACAGACGGGGTATCATCACAACCATGATACCTCATAAAACTCCCGTCCGTCATCCTTATAGTGATAACAGGAATGTAAACATTACAATTCCTATATCGCGTGAGTGACAGGAAATCACCCGACTTCTACCGGTCCTATTTAGCAGAGCATCTAAACGGTACGGACTCGGGTACAATACATTGGTTTCCTAAGATCTTATGCCACTAGGGTTTCATCTCAACTCCTAGACGTAATGCAAGATATATAATATAATAATAAAATTGTAATAACTTGAAATATTGGGATGTGCACCGGGGCTTGCCTTTACTGGTGGGGCTGAAGTTAGAAATGTCAATATCTTCCGAACTTTGGTTCGGGGCTTCAGATAATCCTTTGGTGACGTTCATTTGGTCTTCAGAAACATCCTCTGTAGACTCCGGGGAGATCTCGCAGGTACCGTTGCCGAAGTAATCGTATCTACATGCAATGCGACATTACATTCAAAGTGTGCATATGAAACTATCTTACTTCACAATACAGTTGCAATCCAGCACTTATATAACACACTATTCACATAACAACCAAAAAGATTTGAAGCTAAACTTAAACAGAGCTTTAGGTGGACAACTCATTAGAGTCGGCTACTCGTTGAAGATTACAACAGAGCTGATTGGAAACAACAGAGGTTTAGCCGATGGAAAGGTGCATCGGTTCCCTAAGTGATTGATGAAAGCATCGATTATATTAGTAGAGGTATGATTCCTAAAGCAGCTGTGTCTTAACTGAGATGTGCTTAAGTGTTATCCTAGGTAACTAGGTGTGGTTGTATCGGCTCGATTACGTCAACACAACAATTGAGTGACGTATAGCCGATTGGAGTGTGGTTAAGGGTATGTGACCGATAAGTATAAAGCCGACCTCTCAGTCGATAAATCGACTGATAGAAGTGTGTGGATATGGATAGGGAAACTAAGGATTGATCGGCCGTGTTTGACCGACCTGGAAAAGCAACCAAAATCGGCTTGGGTCGGCCGATGGCAAGAACCCTAAGATCATGTGTGCATCTCCGATACATCATCTATGTGCAGCCGATGTAGGACAGAACAAAAGAATTATATTGGCAGTAGCCGATATTGGAAGGGTAACAACTGAATCAACCAACCAGCCGAGGGTAGAAGTATATCAAAGAAATGTATTGGCTGACAGCTGTTATACAGAAACATCATAGATTCAAGAGAAACGGATGTTTAGCGGTTGAACTGATAGCCGATACTGAAGTATAGCTGCCGAGATGTATTGGCTAAGCAACAGATGCACACGGACTAACAAGGATCCTAATATGGAAAGGACCTTAAGGAAACGGCAATCAAGACAAGGATAAAGTCTTGATGGCAGGGATATAAGTACTCATGTGATAGGATCAACTAAATATCACACTTTTCTGCCTAAGACATATATCCTATGATTAACCCTTTAGCTATAACACATGCATACAACTCAAGGTACAAATAAAGCATTCATTTCCTAGTATTCAACCTAGATCACAAATCAAAGACTTTCACTCAAGATCACAACATAAAACTTGTAGATTTTGACCTAAAGGTTCAAACAAAACTGATTTTGTATTTTTATGAACTTCTTACGAAAAGCTATGAAATGTAGAAGTTCACAGATTTGAAATAAAGAAAGTTCTGGAAATCTTACAGAAAACACCCTAGAACTTTTTAAATTAAAGCAATTAAGTCCCTAGTCGGGGAAAACAGAGAACAGGAAGATAACGACGATATTCCGGCAAAGGGATTGCCGGCATTAGGAAGATTCAGTGAATCAGGGCAAACCTTGGGGTAGCCTTGGTTATGGAGAAGAACAAGTGGAAAGTGAATTCCCGTGGCGAACAGGATCGACGAAGAGAAAAGCTCGATGATGACGAGATTCCGTGGGTGACGAAGAAGTTTGCCGGGAATTGTAGTGGGTGGAGAATGATCGGAGGAATACTCCTCACAGTGACCCGTGGCGACGATAGTCAGCTTTGCCACGGCGATGATGTTTCAGCAAAGGGATCCAAAGAGGCTCGATGGGGGTCCAGGAGCTTCTTCGAGGTGTTGTGGTCTTGCTCGGACGATCGGTGAAAGGTAAGAGCTGCTGGATGTCGTGGACTCATGGAAGAAGCCGATAGGGCCGGATTGGTTCGCTATGCCCTCTCTTCCGCGAACCTCAGGGTTTTCCGGCTCACGGGCTGAGTCTTCTCTGCTCATGCACATGCACTGCAGAAACACATCCGGTATGCCCGTGCAATCACTTGCAGGGCCACCGTACCTGGCTGCAGCTCCTGTGCGTCACTCTCGCTCGCACAAGGTGTAGTTCTGCCGCCTTTTCCGCCAGCTGCGACGCCATCCGAATCGGCCTACCACCGCCGCGGGCAGAACGCTTCCGCTCCACACTTGCGGACGCGCTAGTCCAATTCGGCCCGGACCTCCGCCTTCGCTTAGCCGCGCCACACTCGCCCCTTCTGCCTCCACGAGAACCGAAGCCCGCTCGCACCGGGGCCATCTCTATATCCTCCGCGAGCAGTCCGCAGTGCCGCTTGATCTCATCCGCTGCTTTCCCTTTAACGGCCTCCGACGTCCTCCACGCGCGGTCTCGCTGCCCCCGTGCGGATCCGCTTGCAGCCGCTGCGCTGTAGCTTCTCCCGCACCGCGCGTGACTTCCCCGCATACCGACCCGGTCGTGGCCTGAGCGCGTCCAGCGGAGACACCGCTATGCGCTGCATGCCGTTGTCTTGCACGTTGTCGCTCTGCACGTCATCGCTCTGCACGTCATTGCTCTACACAGCTCCTCCTCCTTCTCCTATTGCCGGGCCCGCGCTCGCCTCGGCCTTGCCGTGCCTCAGCTCCATCCGTGCACGCCCGTGCCGCGTGCGTGCTGTAGTTGCTCGTCTGCACAGGAGGTCGCGGGGGAGTAAACCCAGGACGTCACCGTCGTTTGACCCCGGGTGCCTGCACCGACTCGCGCAGAAATCCTTCACTGCCACGCCCCGCGCCGCCCGCGTGCCTCAGTCGTTAGCCCCGCATCAGTCGACGCAGCTCCTCTAGCGCGCACGCGCTTGCGCGCTCCAGCCCCGCACAGCTGCTCCTCTTCCACGCTGCTACTGAACCCGTGGGCTTCGGCCCTGCCGCTCCAGCGCCCGTAGACGTGCCGGTCCAGCTTCTGCACCTGCTCCACCTCTGCGCTCGCCAGCCGTCTAGAGCTGCGCCCCGCCTGGAGTCACCCGGTGCCTGCTTCCGCGTCACCCGAGCCGCAGCCAGCGGTCGCTTCGCCTGCTGCCTGGAGCCGCCCGCGCCGCTCCTGTGCTCCACCCGGCTCACGCGCTAGCGCCCAGCGCTGCTCCCTGCCGCGCGACTCCACGCCCGTCTGCGCCGCGCCTGCCGTGGCCCGCGCCAGCCGCTGCCTCCGCCTGCGCCTGCGCTCGATCAGCCGCTCCGCGCGCCGAGCCGCGTGCGCTCGCTCCCGCCTCGCGCTGGCGCCGCTCCGCGCCGCCTACAGCCGCTCGCCGCGCTGCTCCCACACGCCTGGCCCTGCGCCAGCCGTCGGCCGAGCCGCGCGCCACCTGCCCGGGGCGGGAGTGCCCCCAGGGCGCCATCGCCTGAAGCCGCTGGACACCGCCTAGCCCTTGCTGCGGCATGAGGAAGAGAGAGGGGGAAAAACAGGTGGGGATAAGAATGGAGCCAGGAAGAGGTGTGCTGCCGGTGGGGAAGAAGATAAGGGCGCTAGGGATAAGAGAACAGAGGAGAAGGGGAAAAGAGATTTCCCAAGGACTTATGCGCGATTTCAGAAAACTACAGGGGCTCGTTTGTAAAGCAAAATTTCTCGTTGATTTAAAACCCTAATGAAGAAATGCCCAAAACGAAAGTTGGAGAGTTTTTCAAACTCTACAACATTGCTTTAGGGCTCAAGTTCAAAAACTCAAAACTTATATTTTTACACGTGAATCTTTGAACAAAAGTCGGATTTGAATTGCTTTTGTCCTAAAGAATGGAACTTTATAAAATTCAGGACCTAAATGCAAGTATTTATGACATGTCATGATGACGGGATAGACTCGTCATAATGGTTGGATAGACATGTCATGATGACTTGCACTTTTACACTTTAGCCCTAAGTAGATTTTGAAAGTTACTTTTGTAAATCAAATACTTACACAAAAGGACTTGTACTTTTATAAAATTACATAAACACCCTTAGTTTTACCATTTTACCCAAACTTTTACACAATTCAACACATGCATTTCTAATGCAACTTTTTGGATAAAGATATATTTTTACAAGATATAAAATAAGAAAAACATATTTGCAAAACTACCCTTCATTCATTTTGAGATTACCTCCCATCCAAATATATTTTGCAAAAACAACCCTAGGTTTTTCTGTAATTACAAAAATACCCTTTTTACTTGCACTTTTAAATTTTCAAAAGATTCACATAAACACACACAAGCTTTACACTAACGAACACATACTTTACACTAACAAAATATATGCCTAGCATCACAAATACACGAACTGTCACAGCACGGGGGTTGATTGGGGCGAGACATGCCTGGTGGCGGCTGCCCACGGCAATGCCGATCGTTGCTGGAGCAGAAGAGGGGAGGCGGCAGCGGAATTCAGGTCAGGTGCTCGAGCATTGGCAAAGAGACTGGAGGAATGGGATGTAGAGGTTGGTGTGGTGCTGTTGCGCGCGAGAAACAGAGGGTTAAGGCTCCGCGGTGGGTTTACCTCGGCAGCGATGAGGTGGCGGCCGGCAGAGGCTCAGAGGAGACGTGGCGCACTCGGAGCGGGACAACGAGGGGAAGCTACAGCGGCGACCAAGGTTACAGTGACGCATGGGGAGGAGGAGAGCAGGAAGTGGACTGCGGGATCGACGGCAGAGCGGCAGCCAGGGGGGAGGTTCTGCGCCGGCGGCAGAGATGGGAAGCAGAGGAGCAGAGGGTGGTCAGAGGTAGAAGAAGAGGGGGAAAGTCCAAGGACTGGTTTGGAAAACTTAGAAAGTTCAGGGGTCTCTCAGTAAACTAAAATTTCTCACTGATCTAAAGATCAAATGAGGAAAAGTCCAAAATGAAAGTTGTAGAGTTTTTCAAGCTCTACAAACTTGCTTTAGGACTCAAATTAAAAAACTCAAAGTTTGCAACATTTCATGTTGAATTTTGAGCAACGTAGAATTTAAATTACCCCTGTCTTTACCAAAAGAGGTTTTGATCAAATTTTTGATATATTTGCAAATATTCATGAAAGGTCACGATGACTAGTACTTTTACAAGTAGGCCCTCAGGTAAACATGAAAGTTACTTTTATTCCACAGTTATTTTTCATAAAAGACCCTATGGCTTATGTTTATTTACAAATAGGCCCTTACTCTTACTTAAAGGCTTATTTTCCTTATGATAACATAAATTTAACACCTAATATTATATTTCTCCTAGGTTTCAAGGCTACCTTCCAATCCACCCATCTTACACTTAAAGGCCTATATTGTATAGAAATTACAAATGCACCCCTAGCCCTTTGTACTACCCATATCAAACATGCCTATTTCACACTAGAGTTTAGTGTCTATATTCCCTTATTACCTGGATGTCACAGCCTTCTCCACTAAAAAGAATCTCGTCCCGAGATACGGAAGCGGAAGAAGATTGGATGATTAGATTTGGGAATTGGTTGAAAGAAAAGTTGGGAAATTCTGTTGAAGATAGGATTCTATTTCCCAAGTTGCTTCCTCTTTGGTGTGGTGATCCCATAAGATCTTATACATTTTGAACTTTTTCCTTCTGGTGACCCTTTCTTTGGTATCCAAGATTTGGATGGGTTGTTCAATATAGGATAGATCAGGTTCAATCTCAATAGCTCGGGTTTCAACAACCTCTGTGGGTACCTTGATACACCTTTTAAGTTGGGAGATATGGAAAACATCATGAATAGCAGCCATATGAGATGGGAGGTGAAGTTTGTAAGCCACTGGGCCACAAACTTTAAGAATCTCCAAGGGTCCGACATATCGGGGTGCTAGTTTTCCTTTTATGCCGAAACACTGAACACCTTTGGTAGGAGATACTTCGAGATATACAAAATCTCCTACTTGGAACTGCAGAGGTTTCCTTCTTCGATCCGCATAACTCTTTTGTCTAGACTGGGCTATTTTAAGATTGGCTTGAATAATTCTGACTTTATCCTCGGCTTCGACGACTAGGTCTGGTCCAAAAATTTTGCGCTCACCGGTCTCAGACCAACTCAAAGGAGTTCGACA
Organism: Panicum hallii; assembly: GCF_002211085.1. NCBI lineage: Eukaryota > Viridiplantae > Streptophyta > Magnoliopsida > Poales > Poaceae > Panicum > Panicum hallii. The sequence continues at coordinate 23,108 of NW_020356202.1, read as the reverse complement.
TCTGCGACCGTATAATGCTTCAAAAGGTGACATTTGAAGACTGGATTGATAACTGTTGTTGTAAGAGAATTCGGCCAAGGCAAGACATTTGTCCCAACTCGTACCATAGTGAATGATACAAGCTCGGAGCATGTCTTCAAGAATTTGGTTAACTCGTTCCGTTTGTCCATCCGTCTGAGGATGATATGCAGAGCTTCGGATCAGTTTGGTTCCAAGAGCAGATTGCAATTGCTCCCAAAAGTGTGCAATAAATGGTGCCCCTCGATCAGAAATGATGGTCTTGGGGATACCGTGTAGTCGGACAATTTGATCAAGATAGACTTCGGCATACTTCTTAGCTAAGTAAGTGGTATGCACAGGAAGAAAATGAGCTGTTTTAGTAAGTCTATCAATGATTACCCATATGGAGTCATGCTTTTGAGAGGTATTGGGAAGACCAACAATGAAATCCATACAAATGTCTTCCCATTTCCATGACGGAATGGGTAGTGCTGAAGTGTACCAGATGTCTTGAGATGACTGGCTTTGACTCTCTGGCAGGTATCACACTCAGATACATACTTGGCAATTTCTCTTTTCATTCTGGTCCACCAAAAATGCTGTCGTAAATCTTGATACATTTTGGTGCTACCAGGATGAATGGAGAATTTGGATAAATGTGCTTCATCAAAAATTTGTTTTCGAAGTTGATGATCTTTTGGTACAACAATACGTTTGTTGAACCACAAGACTCCTTGATGATCAATGCGAAAACACTTGTACTTAGCTTCTCCCTGAGATAGTTTAGTTTTAATAATTTCGATACCTTTATCATGTAGTTGTGACCTGAGGATCTTATCTCGAAGGGTATTCTCGATAGATAAGAGATTTAGACTGCCTTGAGGAATGATTTCTAGATTGAGTTTTCTTATCTGATTACAGAGAGTGTCACTGAAAGCTGCTATGGATAAGCAATAACAATGTGCCTTGCGGCTAAGTGCATCCGCAACCACATTGGCTTTGACAGGATGGTAGTATACCTCAAGGTCATAGTCCTGGATTAGTTCTAACCATCGCCTTTGCCTCATATTCAAATCCGCTTGGGTAAAGATATATTTGAGGCTCTTATGGTCAGTGTAAATGTTACACTTAGCACCCATAAGATGATGTCTCTAGATTTTAAGAGCGTGAACAACTACTGCCAATTCCAAGTCACGAGTTGGATAGTTTTGTTCATTGTTCCGGAGCGCTCTGGATGCATAAGCAATGACTCGGTCGTTTTGCATTAGAATGCAACCAAGACCAGTCCCAGAAGCATCACAGTAGACATCAAAAGGTTGAGTATTATCTGGCTGAGCTAATGCGGGAGCGGTTGTTAGAAGCTTCCGCAAGGTATGGAATGCTTCGTTACACTCTGTTGTCAGTCAAAACCCACCGGCGAGCAGCAACAGGCAACACGAGGAGCCGGGAAGCTTTCGGGACTGCTGGTGGGCCCCGGTCCCTCAGTCAACGGCCCAAGAGTCCGGCACACGCCCTGGCTTGGTGAAGTGCTAGGCGTGCCACCTGACCTATACCTGATTAGGAAGGTGTAGAAGTCGTTCGTCAGCTATCTTCCTGCATGCACAGACATGTTCAAACATTAGTCCAAGCCGTGATCGGCTCTTACAATGACTCCCGTGGTCAGCCAAAGAAGCCGACGGAGTCATTGTACTTGATCAGACCTGTCCTCGTGCCAGGCTGGACCTTCGGGTACTCTACCAGAATCGGCTAGAAGAAGCCGACTGCTATGCTCAACAGATCGGATCTACTAAACATATGATTGTTTGCACGAATCCGACAAGAAAAGGTGAAAACATGCTCTGTAATTACCAAATTAATCTAACCTGCGACGATAAAGCTTTCACTACATAACCGGAACATCCTACGCGCGATTAAGCCTAACAAACATGAAAGATTACCATACACTAACCCAAAAAGAGGCCTAAAAACCAACTAACAAGTTGATCCCCGGAACGATCCCTCGTCAAGTTATCATAAGGCACCAAACATGCAGCCGGAACATTCAACCCGTTTGAAGGGCCTAATCATGTAGATATTAAACCAATTCTTTGTAAGACAAAGAACTACCATAATAGATTGGATCTACTAGGTAATAACAGAGCAAGACGCTACCCCCACGCCCGAGATCGGACACAAGGACAGCTCAACGATTACAAGCAGCAAACAAAATATGATTTACTATCCGAACCAATGCAGCATCATAATCATTTAAGATAACTAGTGCTACTCGCTATCAAAAACGCTTCAGTACGAGCAACACAAGGATAAACAGATAAACGCAACACTGCCCCGACCATGCAGGGCATGATCGGAGCAGCATGTCGATTACCTGGAGAAGAGCCCTTGAAAGGGGTGGCGATGCGCCGAGAGTTTGTTTGTGGATGATTGATTCTCTTTATTGATTCTCACAATACATATATATAGTCCGGAGACTTTGATCTTAACTAACCCTAACTGATTACGATTCAATCTCTAACTCACTATATTTAAACTATTCTTAGATACACGGCCATCCTGGCCCTTGACATGTTTGTACAGAGGCCGATTCGCAGACCATTACGATGATTCTCTTCAGCCCATGTTGCTCTCGGCCCATCCTTTGGCCCAGCCAAATTATGGTGATAACACACTCATTGTCCCATCGATATTTAGCTTCTTTTTTAAGTAGCTCAGTCATAGGCTTGGCTATTTTAGAGAAGTCTGGGATGAATCAGCGATAGTATCCCGCTAATCCAAGGAAACTTCGAATTTGATGGACTGAAGTTGGAGGTTTCCAATCCATAACTTCTTGAACTTTAGTTGGGTCAACAGATATGCCTTTACTAGAGATAGTGTGTCCCAGAAATTTCACACTATCCAGCCAAAATTCACATTTTGAGAATTTGGTGTAAAGGCGATGATCATGTAATCGTTGAACAAGATACATATGTGATTGGCATGGTCTTCATTAGTCTTGGAATATATTAAAATATCGTCGATGAAGACCACGACAAACTTATCAAGTTCCGGCATGAAAACTGAGTTCATGAGATACATAAAATATGCCGGCGCATTAGTAAGCCCAAATGACATAACCAGATATTCATATAACCCATATCTGGTCGAGAAAGCCGTCTTTGGAATGTCACAAGGCTTAATTTTAATTTGATGATAGCCAGAGCGTAAGTCAATTTTAGAGAAGACCTTAGCTCCAGCTAATTGATCGAACACGATATCAATGCGGGGAAGAGGGTACTTGTTTTTAATAGTGACCGCATTGAGTGGACGATAATCAACACACAACCTTAGGCAATTGTCCTTCTTTTTAACAAAGAGAGAGGGACAACCCCAAGGTGAAGCACTTGGGCGTATGAAACCTTTATCAAGAAGATCTTGAACTTGGATTTTTAACTTGGCTAATTCATTTGGAGGCATACGATATGGCCTATTGGAAATAGGAGGAGTGCCTGGTTGGAGTTCAATAATGAACTCGATGTCCCTGTCTGGTGGCATTCCAGGTAAATCATCTGGAAAGACATCAGGGTATTCACAGACCACCAGAATATCTTTTATTTTGAGGTCCGTGATAGCATAAGTGCAAGAATATAGATATTCTTGCTGAGGCAGATAGAGGGTAATAATTCCTTGATATGGTGAGTTAATCTCAATAACTCAGGAAGAGATGTCTAACAATACTCTATGTTCTGTCATCCAATTTGTCCCAAGTATGACATCAATACCCTCTAAGTTTAATAAAATCAAATCTGTTCTGATTTCTTTGCTACCAAACTGAATTGGTACCTTTTTGACCATTCGGTCGGATATAATTGTTCCTCCAGGGGTAGAAATCATATATGACCTCTTAGTAGGATAAGGATCGAGTCGTATTCGGGTACCCCAGTTGTTACTAAAAAAACTATGAGTTGCTCCTGAATCAAATAATGTAACAACTGGTTGGTGATGAATATAGAACGTACCCGACATGACAGGGGCTCCATCCGGAAGTTCCGCAAGGGTGGTGAAGTTAATTTGTCCTTGTCGGACTTGCATCAGCGGCCTTTTACCCTTGTTCTAATTACCTTGATTAGAACTTTGCCCTTGGTTAGGTTTCTTAGGCCGCGGAGAATCCCTGATGAAATGATCTGCACTCCCGCAATTGAAACAGCGATAATTGCTGCCTTTTGGTGGAGCTTGTCGCACATTTGGCCTTGGGCCGAACTGCTGTAGTTGCTGTGGAGGTACGGGAGGTCTGTATCTTCCTTGTTGTTGGGGCGGCTTAAAAACCAATCTACCAAACGGCGCGTTCCTCGATGGCGCCCTGACCTGTGGGTTAGGAACAACCCGATACCGCGGTGATTGAGCACTCGAGGGCCTAGTAGGAGTTTTGCTTTTCTTCTCAACACGATGTGCCATGATACAATCCTCCTGGGTTAAGGCCATATTAACCAGCTCGCTAAAATTATTAGCCCTAACAAGATTCAGGCGCTCCTTGAGCTTGGTATTAAGGCCACGACGAAAACGATCTTGTTTCTTGGCATCATTGTCTGCATGATAACCAGCATATTGGCACAGATGATTAAAAGTCTGTGCATACTGTAATACCGTATTGGAACCCTGAGTAAGTGCCAAGAACTCATTCAACTTCCGTTCCAGCAATCCTTCGGGAATATAATGTGCCCTGAAGGCAGTCCGGAACTCATCCCAGGAGATGACATGTCCCGCGGGCTGCATGGCGTAGAAATTATCCCACCATATACGAGCAGCACCGCGAAGTTGCTGGGCAGCAAAAGAAGCCTTACTTGAGTCCGCACAAGGTATAGTCAAGAGGGCAAACTTTGATTCAATGATATGAAGCCAGGCATCAGCGTCCAAAGGTTCTTCAGCCTTACTAAAGAATGGGGGTTGAGTGCTAAGGAAGTCCTGATAGCTGGCCACTGGAGGGGGAAAGTCATCACGACTTCCTCGGAACTGTTGACGCTGCTGGTTCTGTTGTGCTTGTACCAGCAGATTGAGAAGTTCCGTTTGCCCTGCCATCACCTCAGCTAGGTTGGGAGGTGGCGGGGGCAGTTGTTGAGAACCACTTGCTTGTTCTGCCCGGAAGCCTTCCGGGGTTCCACGTGTGGCAGAACCGTCTGAATTATTCCGGTTCAAGTGCACTAATCATCATTTACAAAGATAAGATGATCTCAAATGCACTTCAAACGGAACAATCCATGGGTCTGTCGGGTCACCGCCCGATGCAACCATGGTTACACAGGATCGGAGTAGGTTATACTCATACAAGAAGAACTCCAGGTACATAACAACGAAAGCCTTTATCACAGAGTAAGCAGTATTATTACAAACCAGTTTTCTCCAGTCCTGACTGGAGCAAAATAAACAAAGGGTTATTTAAAAGCAACGGGTAAACACCCGTTGACCAGAGCCATAACGAAAAGATAACGCGACTAACAACGTCGCCATCAGCAGCACCATGCGTAGCCCAGTCGATGGTGTCACTCCGAGGGGTCAATGCTAGCCGGGGACGGATCCCATTCCACGGACCAACCAGGTGGAACAGCAAAGGGGCAGGACGCACTATCAGCCTAGTTCTCAACCGGCATACCTGAAAGCAGTTCTAGCAAGGCTGAGTATAATGATACTCAGCAAGACTTACCCGGGTTTGGGTATACTTTAGCCCATAACTAGACTCATGAAGGTATGGTAAGGTTCTGGGTTTATTTTCAGCTGAAAAGCAACAAAGAGTATAATCTACTTCAAGTTTTATCTTTCAGATTCTAGCTTGATTAACCATTCTAGTTAAGTACCTATACTAAACAAGCAAGATAGAGATTATCAATCAACAAGATTCTTCCATCATCAATTACACTTTTTACTCTATGTGGTAAAAGGGATAAGCAATCTCAATTCTCGTGAGAGGCGGACGATCCGGACTGAATTTAAACCTTGCAAGGTAAACCTAACACACACGCTTGGATCATCCAACGATGATTCCGAAGCAACCGTTTGCCTTTCATTCCGGGTCGTGGATCAGGGCCACCACAAGCGACTGCAGGACCATACGCACACCCAATGTGTGCAGGACGTACGGCTGTAGCGCAACTACAACCCGTACTCCTGGTTGCCCTTGCAACACGTATTCCCACATGTCGAATCGGGTAACAAGAAGAACAAAAATACGAGTGGTGGGAGGTATGTCCACTTGCCGGGCCGATCGGTTACTAGGCTTACCGCTTACCATATTTCACGGCATGTGGCTAGTACTTTCAAATGCTTAGCCACCACTACCACATATTTCGACCTTAAAACTTTTATCAAAACAGACAGGGTAAACTTCCAGGTCATGATTCAGCACATGACCCTGTCCGTCATCCTTATAGTGGTTGCAGAATTGTAAACAAGCAACTCCTATATCACGCGAGTGACAGGAAATCACTCGACTTTTACCGGTCCTATTTAGCAGAGCACCTAAGCGATGAGGACTCGGGTACAACACATTGGTTTCCTAAGATATCATGCAACTAGGGTTTCATCTCAACTCCTAGACGTAATGCAAAGTATATAATATAATAATAAATTTGTAATAACTTAAAATATTGGGACGTGCACCGGGGCTTGCCTTCGGAAGTGAAGTTAGGGTCAGACGAGTTAAAAACTTCCGAACGTCGGTTCAGGGCTTCAGTCACTTCTTCAGTAACTTGGACGGAGTCTTCAGATAGCCCAGGTTCGGGTTCCAAGATCAACTCATAGTCTCCGTCTTCAAGCGTCGACGAGTCTACATGATATGCAAGGATTGATTTTTAGTAACAAACATGTTAAATCTTTCCTTCACGATAAAGTTGTAATTTAACAGATCAATACACACTCAGCATCAACAATGAAATGACAAACTCATCAAACAACTAATATCACAAAACTAAAGCAAATTATTCCTAATCATAGGTTCAAACACATTTAGTAGTAATTATACTTAAATCTTAGTTGTTTGAACTCATTTTGACCAATTTTGAAATTATTCAATTCACAAAATTGTACTGGTCTTGAATATTTCACACAAAACTAAACACTACTTAAGCTAACTAATAGCCAAGAGTTGCAGGAAATAAACTTAAATCACACAAGTTATACACAAAAGATCACTTTTTGAAAACATTTAAATAACTTCAAAACTAGTTGATTTCGAACTACACCTTAGTAACAAAAGTTGTAGATCTCATTTTTATGAACACAACAGAACTAGTTTTACCATTTTTGGATTTTTCTACCATTCCCTATGAATTTTCAAAGCTTGCTGAAAAAGAAATGGAAAAGGGGACTGATCCTTTACAAACAGACCCCTGGAAGTTTTTAAAACAGAGCAATCCGGTCCCTGGCCGGCTTTCCTCTCGGGGTGGATCACCGTTGACCAATTCCGGCGAGATAGCTCGCCGGCGGCGAGGGGAAAGGGAGGGGAAATGCTCAGGGGCTTACAACGGACTCAGGGGTGACCGGAGTTGGGCCGGGGAGGAGCTGTAGTGGTGGCGCGACGGTGGACAGAGGTGGCGGCGGCGGCTGGAAGCTTGGCGGCAGCGTTCTGGTGGCTGGAGGGTCGGAGAGTGAATGACAAGTGCCTGGAGAGCTTCGTGAGGTTGATGTGGTGCTGTTGCTCCACTTGGCAGGGGCTGGGAGACGGCGGAGCAGTGGGACGGCGACGAGGCCGAGCTGTGGCGGCGGAGGATTGGCGGCGTGCTCGTGGGCAGGGCGCTCTGATGGGGGAAATGGGAAACGGCCGGTGCGATGAGCTTCAGGAGGGTGAGGTGGTGCTGGTGGAGCAAGAAGTCAGGGAGGGGAGGCTCGGGATTGAGCTGTCGACGGCGAGGCCGAACGGCGGCGCAATGGCGGACGGCGGCGATGCGAGGGAGAAGGGGGCTGGGGCGGAATTGAGCTCGGGGAGGTGGTAAAAGAGCTCGAGCAAGATGCCACGAAGCTAATTATGCACTTGGAGAAGCTTTGGAGGGCGGCAAGCAGGTGCTGGACGCCGGCGACGTCGTGGCGGCCGTGGCGCGCTCGGGGATGGCGTGGCAGCTCGGGAAAACGGCCACCAGGGCCTGGCAAGCGGCAGGGCAGGTGCGTTGGAGGTGGAGGTGGCACTGGCGAGCGGCGCGGGGGCAGGTGGCGGCCGGGGCAGCTCGCCGGAGCTAAGCGGCGGCGTCAGCAGCTCACGGGGAAAATAGAGAAGCTGGAGGTGGACGATGAGGACCCGGTTGCAATTGTTCAAAAGTTCAGGGGGCTCACTGTAAAGCTCGAGTAACTTTTAAACCAAAGCTCAAATAAAAATGATCCAAAAACCAAAAGTGTAGAGAATAAAAAGTTCTACACTTTTTCTTTAGGGTTTCCCTTAAGAAGAATTGAGGTTTCAAAGTTATTTTAAAAACCATACAACTAGTCAAATTTCTTTTAAAACCTATCTAAATTTTACATTTCAAACAACTCCCTAATTTGTTTTCACTTTTTACAGTGGTTTAAAGGTAAAAGCATCATTGCAAAACAGCCCTTCCTATTTTTCAAAATTATCCACCCTCACACACATTTTGCACATTAAGCCCTATATTTTTTTAAAATTACAGAAAACACCCTAAAATCTGGTTCTTAAACAACACACAAGAGCACATCCTACACTCAATGCACTAAGTATGGTTCCCATATACCTGAGGTATCACAACCCTCCCTCCTAAAAAGAATCTCGTCCCGAGATTTCGGAACAAGATAAAGTTGAAGATTCAAAGGTAAAGATTGTCGTTCAGGAAACCCGGATAATATTTTTGGAGATAAGCTTCGGTTTCCCAAGTTGCTTCTTCTTCAGTGTGATGATTCCACTGAATTTTATACATCTTGATCATCGCTCTTCTGGTACTTCTTTCTTTGGTATCTAGGATCTTGATGGGATGCTCGGCATAAGAAAGATCAGGTTCTATAGTGACAGCCTGTAGATCTATGATCTCTGTGGGGACTTGGAGGCATTTCTTGAGTTGGGAGACATGGAAAATATTATGGATAGCCGCTAGTTGAGGTGGAAGTTGAAGATGATAAGCTACAGGTCCGCAGATCTCAAGGATTTCGAAGGGTCCAACGTATCGAGGAGCAAGTTTTCCTTTGATGCCGAAACGTTGAACTCCTCGAGTAGGAGACACCCGAAGATACACAAACTCTCCTACGGAAAACTATAAGGGCTTCCTACGTTTGTCTGCGTAGTTTTTCTGTCTGGATTGGGCTGCTTTAAGATTGGTCTGAATGTGCTTTACCTTGGTTTCAGCCTCCGTGACCAAGTCGGGTCCAAAGATTTTACGTTCACCGACTTGTGACCAACTTAAAGGAGTTCGACATCGGCGACCGTATAGAGCTTCGAATGGGGCCATTTGAAGACTTGATTGGAAGCTGTTGTTGTATGAGGATTCTGCTAATGGTAAGCACTGGTCCCAACTTTTGCCATACTGAATGACGCAAGCTCTTAGCATATCCTCTAGAATTTGGTTGACTCTTTCGGTTTGTCCGTCCGTTTGGGGATGATATGCTGAGCTTCGAATAAGTCTCATCCCTAGAGATGTTTGAAGTTGTTCCCAGAAACGAGCGATGAATTGAGCACCACGATCAGAGATGATCGTCTTAGGTACTCCATGGAGTCTAATGATCTGCTCTATGTAGATTTCGGCATACTTCTTGGCGGTAAAGGTAGTATGTACAGGAAGAAAGTGAGCAGTTTTGGTTAATCGCTCTACGATTACCCAAATGGAGTCATGTTTCTGGGAGGTGTTGGGCAAGCCAACGATGAAATCCATACTGATGTCTTCCCATTTCCAAGAGGGAATAGGCAATGGTTGCAAGACACCAGCAGTCTTGAGATGACTGGCTTTGACCCTCTGGCAGATATCGCATTCAGCAACATACCTTGCTATTTCTCTTTTCATGCGAGTCCACCAGATGTTCTGTCTCAAGTCCTGGTACATTTTAGTACTACCAGGGTGTATAGAGAACTTGGACAGATGTGCTTCATCTAGGATTTGCTTTCGGAGTTGCTGGTCTTTAGGTACAACAATCCGTTCCTTGAACCAGAGTACTCCCAGAGGATCTATCTGAAAGCACTTATATTTCTCTTCTCCTCTGATAAGATTCTGCTTAATGATCTTTATCCCATCATCATGTTGTTGAGCCATGATGATACTATCCTTTAATGGAACTTCCTCTGAAAGCTGATTCAAACTACCTTGGGATATAATCTCAAGGTTAAGCTTTCTCATCTCCCAACAGAGGGTTTCATTCAGAGCCTCTGCTGACAAATAAGAGCAATGCGCCTTTCGGCTTAAGGCGTCTGCAACTATGTTGGCCTTGCCTGGATGATAATGGACTTCCAGGTCATAATCTTTGATTAATTCCAGCCAACGGCATTGTCTCATATTCAAATCTGCTTGGGTGAATATGTATTTGAGGCTTTTGTGATCAGTGTAGATATAACACTTGGTTCCCATGAGATGGTGTCTCCAAATCTTGAGCGCATGAATCACAGCTGCCAGCTCAAGATCATGGGTAGGATAGTTTTGTTCATGGGGCCGAAGTGCTCGAGAAGCATAAGCGATGACTCGGTTGTCTTGCATGAGTACACAACCGAGGCCGATGCCTGAAGCATCGCAATAGACATCGAAGGGTTTAGAATTGTCCGGTTGAGCCAACACTGGGCAGTAGTGAGGTGGGCTCTTAGGGTGTGAAATGCTTCTTCGCATTTCTCACTCCAGACAAACTTAATTCCCTTTTTCAGTAGCTCGGTCATAGGTTTGGCTATTCTGGAGAAATCAGGGATGAATCGGCGATAATAGCCTGCCAAACCTAGAAAGCTACGGATCTGATGAACAGAAGTAGGAGGCTTCCAATCCATTACCTCCTGAACCTTGCTGGGGTCTACAGATATGCCATTGCTAGAAACAGTGTGGCCTAGGAATTTTACTGTATCAATCCAAAATTCAAACTTGGAGAATTTGGCATACAGACGGTGATCTCTTAACTTCTGAAGAACTATTCAGAGATGCTTGGCATGATCTTCAGGGTTTTTAGAGTAGATAAGGATATCGTCGATGAATACCATGACAAATTTATCTAGCTTCGTCATGAAAACTGAATTCATGAGATACATGAAATAAGCTGGAGCATTGGTAAGACCAAAGGACATAACCAGATATTCGTAAAGTCCATATCTGGTAGAGAAGGCTGTTTTTGGAATGTCACAAGGTCTTATCTTGATCTGATGATATCCAGAGCGAAGGTCAATTTTTGAAAACACCTTGGCTCCAGCTAGCTGATCGAAAAGAATGTCAATGCGGGGCAGAGGATATTTATTTTTGATTGTCACCGCATTGAGAGGGCGATAGTCTACGCACATTCGTAGGCTATTGTCCTTCTTTTTCACGAATAGAGCTGGGCATCCCCATGGTGAAGCACTTGGACGGATGTAACCCTTATCCAGAAGATCTTGAAGTTGGGTTTTTAGTTCTGCTAGTTCATTAGGTGGCATACGGTAGGGCCTTTTGGAGATAGGTGCCGTGCCTGGCTGTAACTCGATAATGAACTCAACATCCCTATCTGGAGGCATCCCTGGCAGATCGTTTGGAAAAACATCCGGATATTCACACACAATAGGGATGGTCTCGAGTTTAATTCCTTCTGCCGTATAGGCACAAGAGTTTATACATCCTCTTTGTGAAAGATAAAGAGTGGTGGTTCCTTGATCGGGTGAGTCTATCTCCACCGCTCTGGACGAGATATCTAGAGAGACATGGTGTCTAGACATCCAATCCATACCTAACAAAACATCCATCCCTTCTAGATCCAGCAAAAGCAAATCTGTCTTCACCAGATTGCTGCCCAACTGGATTGGCACATTTCTACATATTTGATTGGATGCCACTCTACCACCCGGGATTGCAATTAAATAACTTCCGTTAACCGGATACAATTCTAAGCCTAGTTTGTTTCCAACTTTGAACTGATAAAGCTATGAGTTGCACCGGAATCAAAAAGTATAATGGCGGGTTGATGGTGGATAGTGAAAGTACCCGTCATTATGGGAGCGCCCTCGGGGAGTTCGGAGATAATGGTGAAGTTCACCCTGCCTTGGCGAACTTGTACCATCTGTTTCTTCCCTTTGCCCTTATTGTTTGCGTTGGAGGGCTGCCCTTGGGATCTCCTAGGTTGCGGACAGTTCTTGATGAAATGCGAGGGGCTACCACAATTGAAACAACGGTTGCCGTTGTTTCCTTGACCAAAAGGAGGGAAAGTGGGCCTGAGGCCTTGTTGCTGTTGCTGCTGCTGAGGAGGAGCTGACTGTCGGTTAAACTGGGACTGCGGTGGGGGCCTGGCCACCCATCTCCCTGGTAAGTTGGCACGAGGTGGAGGTCGCGTCATTGACTGCGGCACCAACCTAAACCTCGACTGTTGGGTGCCGGAGGGACCAGGGGTAATCTTCCTCTTCTTCTCAGCCCGATGAGCTGAGATACAGTCCTCTTGAGTGATGGCCATATTGACCAACTCGTTGAAAGTGTCAGCTCGGGCTAAGTTCAGTCGTTCCCGGAGCTTGGTGTTGAGACCGCGACGAAAACGGTCTCTCTTCTTGGTGTCGGTGTCTGCATGATAGCTCGCATATTGGCACAGGTGATTAAACGTCTGTGCATATTGTATGACAGTGCGAGTGCCCTGGGTTAATGCCAAGAATTCATTGAGCTTGCGCTCAATCAAGCCTTCAGGAATATGATGGGCGCGGAATGCGGCCTTGAACTCTTCCCAAGATACCACATGACCATCTGGTTGCATTGCAGAATAATGGTCCCACCATATACGGGCAGTACCACAGAGTTGTTGTGCTGCAAAGAGGGCCTTGTTCGCCTCCGAGCATGGTGCCGACAGTAGGGCAAACTTGGACTCCACAGTACGGAGCCATGCGTCAGCATCTAGAGGTTCCTCTATCTTATGAAATAGCGGGGGCTAGGTACCGAAGAAATCCTGATACCCAGCTGAGGCATTTTCCTCGCGGTTTCTGGATTGGTGATGGAAGTGCCCCAGCTGTGCCCTCACTAGCTGGTTCAGTAGTTCAGTCTGCTGGGCCATTACCTCCGGTAGATTGGGTGGCGGAGGTGGCGGTTGTTGCGAACCGCTGGCCTGGTCGGGCCGGAAACCTTCAGGGGTTCCACGTGTTGCTCCAACCATCTGAAACAAAAGGAAAATTCCATCATGTTCACTCACGCTTATTTCCTTTTGTTATCAGGCATACATATCATAGGTTCAGTTGGTCCATCACATGCAAATATGGGGACAAAGTATGCAGCAATAGGACATTAAACTTAAACTCCATAACTGAACATGCGGTTCAACATATAGTACAACACAACTTCCACAACTCCCAGTACAAGGCACACCACGTTATATTACATCCAAGTGGTTCTTAGTCTATACAACTGCTTATTCTACCCACCAGATCATCCTACTCTACACTAGACATATCCATTACAGCAAAGAGAGCGATGAGCTAATAGTCATCGAGATTTCCCACCGACGACAGACTTCCGGAAGATGAGTGATTAGATTGGGGATTTGGGGCGGGATCACCGTGTTCGGAGTCAAGACTTGATTCTCCTTCTATTTCCTCTGGCTCTTCTCCTTCTTCCTCACTCTCATTTTCTTCTGGCACTACAGGTGGTACGGGCTGTTCATGAAGTTCGTTGATATGGTTGACGGCATCATCAAGCTCAATAGTGAGATCTTGAACTTGATCCTGGAGGAACTCAATAATGGTATTGTGCTGGGTGATAACCGTCTCCCTCTCATGGATCTGGTTCTCCAGGTTGTTGATGATCACATCACGCTGGGCCAACAAGTCGACCTGAGCATTCTTGATAGTGTGAAGCTCATTCAGCTCATCAAGCTGCTGGGTGATAGTTCCATGGTGAGCTTGAGCTAAGGTGGACAACTGGTTCATGCCCCTACATTGCAGCAACTGATAATGATGCTGCACGTTCATGAACCGGATAAGAGTCTGCAGTGTCTCGAGAGACAGATCTCCCAATAAATGACTGCAGCAAGAGATCCTGAAGGTCCACTCGGGGTCACGAGAGTCTGTGGCTGGGAACAATCCGATCGGGTAGGCTGCCACTTCCTCGGGGTGTTTGTCACAGAAGACGTGAATAGCTTCAAGTGCAGCAGACTCAAAGGTATCCACAAGGCAGTGACCAATGGTGCAAATTGTGACAGGTTGCCATAAATAGCGAGAGGGATGCTGCGGAATGGTCATCTTCACCCTACACCGGGGAACACCCGCTTCAACAAACTCATATCCGTCGTAACGTGGGGGTGCGTCATAGCCGAAAATCTGAAGTGACTCCCACAAGAGACGGGGAAAGCCCTCCCAATGCAAGGCATTGGTATGAGCGTGTCCTTCGCGATCCCAACTAATATTCGCAGTCTCAGCCATCTGAAGCAAGATTTCAATTGGTGAGATACAAGGTACAGCAACATAGAATAAGAATCTAATGAAATGTTTGAACGGCTGGAATGCAACTATTCTGCAGAAGACTTCATTAAATAGCTATACTGAGATAACTGATTTGGATAACAGTACTGAAAGGACATCCTAGATCTCGAGGATGGATAAGCAATGGGGAGATACTAAACCCGATGGCTGTCTGAAGGATCGTGACAAGTTTGTATCTGGGATAGACCACTCTTCAATAGTCCTTAGCCAAACACTCAGACAAGACATTCGAATATGTTCATTATGCATGCACGGTTCTACTCGACCTCACCAACCCACAATTACCAAAGAAACTTTGGACTTACAAAGTTAATTTCGGTGACATATTCATACGTCTCTCCCTATATAACTAGTCGTTCTTCCTATTCGCAAGCCTATTACTCGTGGTTAGTGTACCTGCAGAAAATCACAGTAGAATAATGAACCTTTCATGCCAGCACGTCATAAAAGCGTCCCCAAACATTACTGTTCACTATAGAAACAGCATCTGTACAATTACCGCCGTACAGACAACGTTAACATACGTTATTGAATAACGTATTCATGGGGGTACCGCAAAATGCGGGGGTATGAACAGCAATCGCCATACCCTGCGCCGAACCATATACCCCCAATGTAGTCAACCGAAGTTGGTACATTGGCAGCATCTCAAGTAGGCCACTGCTTGAGAAACAGCGTTCGGTTCGCATCACCGACGGGAAGGCCAAGCTCCCTCAGTTGGCTGAGGATCCTTACCTTCTTACCTTGGTGGCGGATGATGTCTTATACAATTCTAAGGTTGATTGTACTTGAAAGTAAATTTTTGCAGGAAGTAGTGCTGGAAGTTAGAAACCTAGTATAGTAACATTAGTCACCTAGTAGTTCCCAAACTAACCCTTAGGGCTCTACGAACTAAGCATACAACCTTAGCGAATCCAACGCCTTTTGTAAATTTCTTTGTTATACCAAATTTTATTCTGAAATCATTTTTAAGCACTGTAATATCCCTGGATTTCTCCTGTATCCTGTATAGAGTGTAGGTAAACCTACAGCTCTGATACCAGCTGTGGCAGAACCGTCTGAATTATTCCGGTTCAAGTGGACTAATCATCATTTACAAAGATAAGATGATCTCAAATGCACTTCAAACGGAACAATCCATGGGTCTGTCGGGTCACCGCCCGATGCAACCACGGTTACACAGGATCGGAGTAGGTTATACTCATACAAGAAGAACTCCAGGTACATAACAACGCAAGCCTTTATCATAGAGTAAGCAGTATTATTACAAACCAGTTTTCTCCAGTTCTGACTGGAGCAAAATAAACAAAGGGTTATTTAAAAGCAACGGGTAAACACCCGTTGACCAGAGCCATAACGAAAAGATAACGCGACTAACAACGTCGCCATCAGCAGCACCATGCGTAGCCCAGTCGATGGTGTCACTCCGAGAGGTCAATGCTGGCCGGGGACCGATCCCATTCCACGGAACAACCAGGCGGAACAGCAAAGGGGCAGGACGCACTATCAGCCTAGTTCTCAACCGGCATACCTGAAAGCAGTTCTAGCAAGGCTGAGTATAATGATACTCAGCAAGACTTACCCGGGTTTGGGTATACTTTAGCCCATAACTAGACTCATGAAGGTATGGTAAGGTTCTGGGTTTATTTTCAGCTGAAAAGCAACAAAGAGTATAATCTACTTCAAGTTTTATCTTTCAGATTCTAGCTTGATTAACCATTCTAGGTAAGTACCTATACTAAACAAGCAAGATAGAGATTATCAATCAACAAGATTCTTCCATCATCAATTACACATTTTACTCTATGTGGTAAAAGGGATAAGCAATCTCAATTCTCGTGAGAGGCGGACGATCCGGACCGAATTTAAACCTTGCAAGGTAAACCTAACACACACGCTTGGATCATCCAATGATGATTCCAAAGCAACCGTTTGCCTTTCATTCCAGGTCGTGGATCAGGGCCACCACAAGCGACTGCAGGACCATACGCACACCCAATGTGTGCAGGACGTACGGCTGTAGCGCGACTACAACCCGTACTCCTGGTTGCCCTTGCAACACGTATTCCCACACGTCGAATCGAGTAACAAGAAGAACCAAAATACGAGTGGTGGGAGGTATGTCCACTTGCCGGGGCCGATCGGTTACTAGGCTTACCGCTTACCATATTTCATGGCATGTGGCTAGTACTTTCAAATGCTTAGCCACCACTACCACACATTTCGACCTTAAAGCTTTTATCAAAACAGACAGGGTAAACTTTCAGGTCATGATTCAGCACATGACCCTGTCCGTCATCCTTATAGTGGTTGCAGAATTGTAAACAAGCAACTCGACTTTTACCGGTCCTATTTAGCAGAGCACCTAAGCGATGAGGACTCGGGTACAACACATTGGTTACCTAAGATATCATGCAACTAGGGTTTCATCTCAACTCCTAGACGTAATGCAAAGTATATAATATAATAATAAATTTGTAATAACTTAAAATATTGGGACGTGCACCGGGGCTTGCCTTCGGAAGTGAAGTTAGGGTCAGACGAGTTAAAAACTTCCGAACGTCGGTTCAGGGCTTCAGTCACTTCTTCAGTAACTTGGACGGAGTCTTCAGATAGCCCAGGTTCGGGTTCCAAGATCAACTCATAGTCTCCGTCTTCAAGCGTCGACGAGTCTACATGATATGCAAGGATTGATTTTTAGTAACAAACATGTTAAATCTTTCCTTCACGATAAAGTTGTAATTTAACAGATCAATACACACTCAGGATCAACAATGAAATGACAAACTCATCAAACAACTAATATCACAAAACTAAAGCAAATTATTCCTAATCATAGGTTCAAACACATTTAGTAGTAATTATACTTAAATCTTAGTTGTTTGAACTCATTTTGACCAATTTTGAAATTATTCAATTCACAAAATTGTACTGGTCTTGAATATTTCACACAAAACTAAACACTACTTAAGCTAACTAATAGCCAAGAGTTGCAGGAAATAAACTTAAATCACACAAGTTATACACAAAAGATCCCTTTTTGAAAAACATTTAAATAACTTCAAAACTAGTTGATTTCGAACTACACCTTAGTAACAAAAGTTGTAGATCTCATTTTTATGAACACAACAGAACTAGTTTTACCATTTTTGGATTTTTCTACCATTCCCTATGAATTTTCAAAGCTGGCTGAAAAAGAAATGGAAAAGGGGACTGATCCTTTACAAACAGACCCCTGGAAGTTTTTAAAACAGAGCAATCCAGTCCCTGGCCGGCTTTCCTCTCGGGGTGGATCACCGGTGACCAATTCCGGCGAGATAGCTCGCCGGCGGCGAGGGGAAAGGGAGGGGAAATGCTCAGGGGGCTTACAACGGACTCAGGGGTGACTAGAGTTGGGCCGGGAGGAGCTGTAGCGGTGGCACGACGGTGGACAGAGGTGGCGGCGGCGGCTGGAAGCTTGGCGCGGCGTTCCGGTGGCTGGAGGGTCGGAGAGTGAACGACAAGTGCCTGGAGAGCTTCGTGAGGTTGATGTGGTGCTGTTGCTCCACTTGGCAGGGGCTGGGAGACGGCGGAGCAGTGGGACGGCGACGAGGCCGAGCTGTGGTGGCGGAGGATCGGCGGCGTGCTCGTGGGCAGGGCGCTCTGATGGGGGAAATGGGAAACGGCCGGTGCGATGAGCTTCAGGAGGGTGAGGTGGTGCTGGTGGAGCAAGAAGTTGGGGAGGGGAGGCTCGGGATTGAGCTGTCGACAGCGAGGCCGAACGGCGGCGCAATGGCGGACGGCGGCGATGCGAGGGAGAAGGGGGCCGGGGCGGAATTGAGCTCGGGGAGGTGGTAAAAGAGCTCGAGCAAGATGCCATGATGCTAATTATGCACTTGGAGAAGCTTTGGAGGGCGGCAAGCAGGTGCTGGACGCCGGCAACGTCGTGGCGGCCGTGGCGCGCTCGGGGATGGCGTGGCAGCTCGGGAAAACGGCCACCAGGGCCTGGCAAGCGGCGGGGCAGGTGCGCTGGAGGTGGAGGTGGCACTGGCGAGCGGCGTGGGGCAGGTGGCGGCCGGGGCAGCTCGCCGGAGCTAAGCGGCGGCGTCAGCAGCTCACGGGGAAAAACAGAGAAGCTGGAGGTGGACGATGAGGACCCGGTTGCAATTGTTCAAAAGTTCAGGGGGCTCACTATAAAGCTTGAGTAACTTTTAAACCAAAAGCTCAAATGAAAATGATCCAAAAACCAAAAGTGTAGAGAATAAAAAGTTCTACACTTTTTCTTTAGGGTTCCCTTTAGAAGAGTTGAGGTTTCAAAGTTATTTTAAAAACCATACAACTAGTCAAATTTCTTTTAAAACCTATTAAATTTTACATTTCAAACAACTCCCTGATTTGTTTTCACTTTTTACAGTGGTTTAAAGGTAAAAGCATCATTGCAAAACAGCCCTTCCTATTTTTCAAAATTATCCACCCTCACACACATTTTGCACATTAAGCCCTATATTTTCTAAAATTACAAAAAACACCCTAAAATCTGGTTCTTAAACAACACACAAGAGCACATCCAACACTCAATGCACTAAGTATGGTTCCCATATACCTGAGGTGTCAGACCACGCGTGGCTCCAACCATCTGAAATAAAGGAGACATCCGTTATTAATCACATGACCTTACTCCCAATTTCAGAAAATACAATATTCGTATAAACCATGCACACATTCCATTCAATTATCTCATTTCAGAACATCAAGATAAAGATCAAGGAGATAAAACATGAAGCTTATATTACAGCGCGGATGTTGGTGGTTCTCACATTACACAACCATAGGACCCATACACCAGCCATCTATATTACAACAAATGGCGCAAGGTCTAAGCAAACTACATATAAACTAAAGCATCTCACTCCTCACAGATTACAACTAGAAGGAAGTCGACGATTTAACAACTAGAAATCGTCGAAGTTGCCTACGGAAGACTGACTGCCAAAAGAAGAATGGTGGGGACTAAGAACAGGGTCCCCATGCTCAGAATCAAGTTCTGAGACTCCCTCAATCTCCTCTGGATCTTCTTCTTCAGCTTCAGGTACTGCAGGTGCGACGGGAGGTATCGGTGGCTGCTGCAGTTCTTCAAGTTGAGCCTGAGCATCATCAGCCGCAAGGATCAGATCATAGATTTGTTCCTGAAGGAACTCAATGATGGTGTTACGCTGAGTGATTATATGATCACTCTCATTGATCTGATCTTCTCGGTGAAGGATGGTTTCATCCCGTGCTGCGATAATCTCATCCTTCTGAGTCACTAAAGCTCGAAGCTGATCAACTTGAGTATTTTGTCTATCAGCCTCTTTATAGTGACTTCGTGCGGCATGGATCAACCGACCCATTTCACGACGTAGGAGCAGTTGATAGTGATACTGTACATTCATAATTCGCATTCCTTGAAGCGCTTCTTCCGGTGGACCTTCCAATCTATGACTCTCAGGGATGATTCTGAGATTCCATTCTGGCTCATCGGGACTTGTTGTTGAAAATAACCCAATGGGCTGTCCTGCAACTTCTTTCAGATGCTGATTACAGAAATGATAAATTGCTTCCAGTGCTGCTCCTTCAATAGTATCAACTATCCGATAGCCCATCATGTTGATTTCAATGGGCTGCCATTGTGAGTGGAAAGGATGCTGAGGTATGGTCATTCTGACTTGAGCTCTGTGAACTCCTTCTTCCTGATACTCAACAGCATCATATTGGGGTGGTTCCATATAGTGGAATGACTGTAAGGATTCCCAAAGTAAATGAGGGAAACCCTCCCAGTGCAGGGCATTGGTATGGAGATGCCCTTCCGGATCCCAAAAGACATTAGAAGGGGCTGCCATCTGCAACAAGAATATAAATGGTGAGATATGTTTACCTTGCTAGGAAATCACAAGGTAAATGACACGAGACAACTGATACTGACAACAGCAAGATCTAAATCCCGGATGAAAACTTAAGATTCTTGACCAACACTACCACAAGAACCCCATTAACCTATATTAAAGATAAACAGCATACTTGTGACATCCGGCCCAACAAGGATGAATTTGAGTCCACTAGTGGCCCAAGTGTGAGTGGCATGGCATGTGTGGGGAGTTGTCCCACCTTGCTAGTTTGAGGGTGAGTCTCACCAACATATAAACCAAGTGCCAAGTGCATTTCAACCCCGGGTTAACCCTTTTACGCGAAGCGAGGACGAAAGCGTAAGCGGGGTTGGTGCGAGTGCGTATTTTACTCAACGTGCGAGTAGAACTGAGCCATATTTGGAACTGGGGCGTTACAGCCACTAGTGGACTCAAATTCATCCTTGTTGGGCCGGGATGTCACATACACCCCCCCTAAAGGACCCGACGTCCTCGTCGGCAACATACCCGCACACTGAGGCAATCGACCAGGAACTTTCCCTCTTAGCACACGTCGTCCATACGTCTAGTACCGGCACACATGCCATGCCGTGTGACCACACACGGGTCCACACACGCCATGCGCCATATGTCCGCGTCCCTAGCGCACACGCCCGTGTAACCGCGAGGGTTGGCTCTGATACCAATTGTAACACCCCAGTTCCAAATATGGCTCAGTTCTACTCGCACTTGAGTAAAATACGCACTCGCACCAACCTCGCTTACGCTTTCATCCTCGCTTCGCGTAAAAGGGTTAACCCGGGGGTTGAAATGCACTTGGCACTTGGGTTTATATGTTGGTGAGACTCACCCTCAACTAGCAAGGTGGGACAACTCACCACACATTCCATGCCACTCACACTTGGGCCACTAGTGGACTCAAATTCATCCTTGTTGGGCCAGGATGTCACAATACTACTCATCCTTATCAAACTTAAACATATATTGCATTCTTTTGTTCGTCAAGGAATTATGCATGCACGTACTATTCGTTCTCTCAACCAGAAACAACTGCCGAATATCTTCGGACTTACGCAATTAGTTTCGGTTGGCATAACACATACGTCTCTCCCTAATAACTAGCCGATAAATCCTACTCATCCTAACCTCTTAATCGTGGTTAGTATACCTGCAAGAGATCACAATATATATATCCAATGAACCTTTCATGCCAACATGTCATGAAAGCGTCCCCAATCATTACTGTTCACTATAGAAACAGCATCTGTACCATTACCGCCGTACAGACAACGTTAACATACGTCGTCGAAACAACGTATTCACGGGGGGTACCGCAAAATGCGGGGGTATGAACAGTGATCGCCATACCCTGCGCCGAACCATATACTCCCAATATATCAACCGAGGTTGGTATATTGGCAGCATCTCAAGTAAGCCACTACTTGAGAAACAGCGTTCGGTTCGCATCACCGACGGGAAGGCCAAGCTCCCTCAGTTGGCTGAGGATCCTTACCTTCTTACTCACCATCGAAAATGTCGTTACAACAAGTAAGGTTGGGTTGTGCATGAATTTAAGTTTCGACAGAAAATAATGCTGGTAGTTAGAGTTACATATATACTATAGCCCACCTTTAATTTCCCTTAAACATCACCTTAGAGCTTTACGTACTAAGCACAACCTTAAGGAATCCAACATGCTTTGGCAAAATACTTTGTTGATCAAGTTTATACCGAAAGTATTTTTAAGGCACTTCACATCTCCAGTGTACACTTGTTAGCTCTGATACCAGCTGTGGCAGAACCAACCCGAATTACACCGGCTCAAGTACGCGAGTCCACTTTTGAGGCTTCAACGTGCTTCAAACGATATAATCCTTTGGTCTGTCGGGTAATGTCCCGATAAACCACCGAATGCAGGATCAAACAAGGTACCCGCACGAAGGCGAGTCTTAGAGATACAAATGCCATCACATTTTACATCACAGGCAGATATATTACATGAGTGTTTAAAAGTGACATAACTTTCTTAACTGGGGAAATTATTACAAACAACCATAAGTTTTAGGTTATATAGCAGAGTTTAAAGCACGGGAACTGTACACGTCATCCATGCACACATCATGCTAGCCCAAACATGACATCACTCGAAGGGTCTGTGTTGGCCGGGGACGGGTCCCACTCCACGGACCAACCGTCAGGCAGAGGGTAGGGCCACGGTACAGCAGCGCTGAGTGTCAGGAGGATTACCTGAACAGAAGTCACAAGGTAAGACTGAGTATTCTAATACTCAGCAAGGCTTACCCGGTTATGGTATACTTAGCCATGTAGCTAGACTGTATGAAGGCTTGCTCTGGTTCTGGATTTAGTTTTTAGCTGAAAGCAACTAAGAGTAAATCTTTAATTTTAACTTTAAGCTTCCAGATTCTAGTTGAGTATCCATTCTAGGTAAGCACCTATAACTAAGCAAGCATGGTAGAAATTTTAGCCAAACATCATCTTTGACAATAACAAAGTTGCTCTTGTTACTCTATGTGGTAAAGGGATCAAGCAGTCTCAATCTTCGTGAGAAGCGGACGATTCTGAATCGAATTCAACCTTGCAAGGTAAACCTAACTCATACACTTGGAACACCAAAGGGTCGTTCCGAAGCAACCGTTTGC